>NC_024309.1:2037276-2038339 GCF_000523025.1 Cynoglossus semilaevis | reverse complement strand
GCATTGCACAATAAGGCCAGAGAACCGGCTGGTTTGAGAAATAGCTTTTTCTAATAAGCTCACAAATAATGTGATTTCCGCTTAAGTGGGGTCAATGCCCACATCAAAAATGTAATCTTCAGAACAAAAGAGTATGACTTTTCTGTTCACTACTTTTGTGTAAACCTTCTTGTCTAATTCTGCAACACTGGTCATACCATGAGCGGTTTCTTGTAACAGCGCAAAAGCACACACGTTGTCGACAGGATTCGAACCTGTGCGGGGAGACCCCAATGGATTTCTAGTCCATCGCCTTAACCACTCGGCCACGACAACTACAAACCCTGTGATTCAGTCACGTCCCTGCACCGCACATTCAGACCAGAGCACCAACTGGTTTGAGAAATAGCTTTTTCTAATGAGCTCACAAATAATGAAAAAAAATTAAATATATCTTCAGTACTTCTAGTTTCTTTGAGCTGAAACTGTAAGCCATCTTTATGGCTTTTATAAAACTCAAAGTTTCTTTAAACAGCGGGGGATTAGCTCAAATGGTAGAGCGCTCGCTTAGCATGCGAGAGGTAGCGGGATCAACGCCCGCATCCTCCATGGCATTTCTGTTTTCAACTTCAAAAATGGGAGGATCCACTCTCAGCCACCATCTTGAAAACATTTTATAACTGTGATTAACAAAAACGCCAATTGAGCGAGATCTAGCTATCTGTAATCTCATGTGGAATTAAAATAATAAGTGGACAATAAATAATAAATAAAATCTAAACCCTTGCTGTGTACCCTGATCTTATCAAGATATATTTCTTGTAAAAGCCCAACAAGGAACACGTTGTCGACAGGGTTTGAACCTGTGCGGGGAGACCCCAATGGATTTCAAGTCCATCGCCTTAACCACTCGGCCACGACAACTGCGAAACCATTGATTCAGCCATGCCCCAGCATTGCACAATAAGGCCATAGAACCGGCTGGTTTGAGAAATAGCTTTTTCTAATAAGCTCACAAATAATGTGATTTCCGCTTAAGTGGGGTCAATGCCCGCATCCCGCATGGCATTTACATTCTCACAAT
>NC_024309.1:2029548-2036679 GCF_000523025.1 Cynoglossus semilaevis | reverse complement strand
GCATTGCACAATAAGGCCAGAGAACCGGCTGGTTTGAGAAATAGCTTTTTCTAATAAGCTCACAAATAATGTGATTTCCGCTTAAGTGGGGTCAATGCCCACATCAAAAATGTAATCTTCAGAACAAAAGAGTATGACTTTTCTGTTCACTACTTTTGTGTAAACCTTCTTGTCTAATTCTGCAACACTGGTCATACCATGAGCGGTTTCTTGTAACAGCGCAAAAGCACACACGTTGTCGACAGGATTCGAACCTGTGCGGGGAGACCCCAATGGATTTCTAGTCCATCGCCTTAACCACTCGGCCACGACAACTACAAACCCTGTGATTCAGTCACGCCCCAGCATTGCACAATAAGGCCAGAGAACCGGCTGGTTTGAGAAATAGCTTTTTCTAATAAGCTCACAAATAATGTGATTTCCGCTTAAGTGGGGTCAATGCCCGCATCAAAAATGTAATCTTCAGAACAAAAGAGTATGACTTTTCTGTTCACTACTTTTGTGTAAACCTTCTTGTCTAATTCTGCAACACTGGTCTTACCATGAGCGGTTTCTTGTAACAGCGCAAAAGCACACACGTTGTCGACAGGATTCGAACCTGTGCGGGGAGACCCCAATGGATTTCTAGTCCATCGCCTTAACCACTCGGCCACGACAACTACAAACCCTGTGATTCAGTCACGTCCCTGCACCGCACATTCAGACCAGAGCACCAACTGGTTTGAGAAATAGCTTTTTCTAATGAGCTCACAAATAATGAAAAAAAATTAAATATATCTTCAGTACTTCTAGTTTCTTTGAGCTGAAACTGTAAGCCATCTTTATGGCTTTTATAAAACTCAAAGTTTCTTTAAACAGCGGGGGATTAGCTCAAATGGTAGAGCGCTCGCTTAGCATGCGAGAGGTAGCGGGATCAACGCCCGCATCCTCCATGGCATTTCTGATTCAACTTCAAAAATGGGAGGATCCACTCTCAGCCACCATCTTGAAAACATTTTATAACTGTGATTAACAAAAACGCCAATTGAGCGAGATCTACCTATCTGTAATCTCATGTGGAACTAAAAAAATAAGTGGACAATAAATAATAAATAAAATCTAAACCCTTCCTGTGTACCCTGATCTTATCAAGATATATTTCTTGTAAAAGCACAAAAAGGCATACGTTGTCGACAGGGTTTGAACCTGCGCGGGGAGACCCCACTGGATTTCAAGTCCATCGCCTTAACCACTCGGCCACGACAACTGCAAAACCAGTGATTCAGCCACGCCATTGCACCGCACATTCAGACCAGAGCACCAACTGGTTAGAGAAATAGCTTTTTCTAATAAGCTCACAAATAATGTAATTTCCGCTTCTGTGGTAACAAGTAACAAAACAAACCAAAACTCTATAGTACCCAAGACATAACCTTAACCTGAAAACTACACACAGTGTAGCCACCAGCCAACAGATTTTGCATTACAATCCAGCAGGTGGCATGCCAACAGCCTTTCTTGGCACTATGAATAGAAGGTTTCTGAAACAGTGGTAGCAGAAAGCAACCAAATGGTAAAACCTAGGCTATGACATGATTCATGGCCATGAATTTATTTTCTGCATCGTTGTACAACTATACAGCTATGTTCAGAGTGACCCTTGAACTGAATCTCTATTGAGATTTGAATGAAAGAATGTGCATACAGCACTGCATGGTAAACACTGGTTACTTCTACTTAAGCAATTTTATTTATTATTTTAATTCAGTGTCATTTGGTTTGCAGAAAAAATACTGCACACTTTTGGATGTTTTCTGTTGTTGTGTGCGTCTTTGTGTGAGACTCACGTGCATCGTATCGTAGTATAAATGGGAACTTTTGTTTTCATTTAAATCCAATAACATTTTAATGTCCAATGTTTAGCTTGTCAAGATATGTGTACTTCCAAGAAAAAAAGAAAGAAGAAAAAGCTTGCCTCCACCCTCACCTCGTGGCGAATTGTGTGAACCGCTATCTTTCATTATTCGGATTATTGTAATGAGAGCATGCGTGACTTTTCACGAACACAACGTACATTATTACATAATGAATCAGCGAGTAGTTAAAAAAAATCGACACACTTAGAAACATTGACAAATACGACGGTGTATAAGGGCCACATTTAGGACAAACATCTAAAAGTACGGAGTACGGAATATTAGGACCACTATAAGGACGAATAAAATACGAAGAGAAAAACGTGTAACGTTTATACGAATAAAGTCGCAAATTTAATAGAATACAGTCGTAAAAGTTTTGTTGGAGAAGAATTACGCATAAATGCGTCACAATATGAAAACGTGAAGCACCTTTTTTTTACTGGGTTTACCAAAAAAGAGATTCCACCACAACCACACAAATGTCTTTTTACATTTATACTAATATTGTGAATTTATAACTATAAATTTGAAACGTGAAAGGTTATATTTTTTTCTTTTCTACTTCTACTTTTTTTCCTATTTCAACGTGGCCCTTATACTCCGTCGTTGAGAAAAGTCTTATACAGTACGTTAGCTTGAAGAAGTCGTCTTACCTTAACCGTGGGTGCACTACACATACCTCGTACTTTTATATCCATAAAATTTACATATTATATCTAAAATTATTCAATTCAATTAAAGGGTTATTAAATTGTCGGGTTATTGTCGGGTTATTAAACGTCGCTTCCTTTTAACGTCGGAGACAGCCTATGCTAACTGCTATTAAATGTAAAATTGACTTCCGGTGGAAGTTTGTTTCGCTGTTCATGACCATGGTTCCCCTTCACACACTTCGGTACACGTGTATTTGTACTGAACGTTTAATTTTTTTTAAATTAAATTATAAATATTTTTTATTTTATTTTAACACTACCATTGTTCACGAATTGTAACTTATACGGTTTCTACGGCTCTTTATCCAGACTACAAGTTAATCATCAAACCTCTGCTGGTCAGCAGTGGTATTGCATATCAAAACAGACTATGACGCAGCAACAGAGTAACAAGAAATATAATGCCTTTACTTTTTTGAGCATATCATCGAAGTATATCGTCTCCATTTAGCAGTAATGGTTTTCTTTCCTGTGTAAAAATCTGTTTAAATATATAACGCACTTTCTCAAGAAACACTGCTCCCCCAAGATGGTGGCCTACAGTCAGAAAGAACCCCAACTAAAGTACACAAATGAGTTAAGGCTATTAAAATATTTTTATTTATTTAACAGTGATTATATACAAAGGTATGAGTAGTACATTTCTGCAAATAAACCCTTCTAAGTGTAACATACATAAAATATGTGAGTGACAACCTTTGCAGTATGACATTCATATATATGTGTATATGAGAATAAAAATAAAATACTTTCATGACATATCAAGGTTTTTTTTAAAAAAACAAACAAACACTGAAAACAAACAAAGAAATCAAATACTTGCTGTCTCCAGAAGACAGTAATATAAAATAGATTTTAAACATGTAGAAGCTGTGGCACAGGGTTTCCCGGCACAGTAATACTGTCGGCGTGGACAAGCTGTGCTTGACGGACACGGATGACACACGCCATCTTACATTCTGAAACACTTCATAATTAACATCATGCAATAAACAAAAACAAGAAGATAATCACCATCCCTAATAATCTTATCATATAAAAACACATTTCTGAACAAAGATAAAGTGATTTTTTTTTTTACTAATACTTCATATAAGACACTATATGCAAGGCATACTGTGTAGTAAACATATCTACCCCTGCCTGCAGTGACAGGCTGATTGTCATTTATAACACTATAAAATGGCTTCTGCTTCGTATGTATAGAGAGAAGATGTCCCTTTAACTTCACGTCTACTGGCCTCACACACAGGAAGTGTTGATGTGTGATTTCCTGTCCTGGTTAGTGTCACTAGTCCTTCACCACTTAAAATAATAAAATAAAATATACCAGAAATGGTGGTCACAAGATACGACTTTACTGCTAGTTTGCACTACCCTGCTGTATACTTTGGTTTTATGTTTGTAAACGACGAGCGTGCAGCTCCCGTTCCTTCCCTGCAGATGGTGCTATGATTGCCAATTTGTTTTCTCAGTTCACTGAGACGAATCATTTAGTTTATGGCTTTTTAATTTTTTTTTTTATTCATTTTTAATTGTTTTATTCATTTTCAATTTTATATCGTGACGTAATGCTGCGGATGTTTTAATTCAATGTCCCTGAGGAAGACTGTCCTTTTCTTTGTTTTAAAGTTTTAATTTAACACAGGCTATGGTGTAGTATCACTGCCACCTTCTTGTGATTTCTTATTGATTCCTGCTAATGGGAGTTTTTAATTCATTTAATCAAAAGTTATTTTTGAGCGGATACTACGCAGGATGCAGATTAGCAAAGCGACGAAGAGGTGGAGTGAACGTATTATCTTTTGATTGTTGCAGGTTTTTATACGACAATAAATTATTGCTAGTGGATAAAATAGAACCAGATTAAATAGAACAGAGATAAAACAAGATAGTGGGGGGGGGGTATAGAGAGCACACAGCCTTTGTCCCCCTTTGACTGAAAGGTGATCCTCGGTCAACTCTCTAAGACCATGTTTACACGACTGCGATGCGACTGCGATGCGACTGCAAGTCATAGATGCGGAGCCCTGTTTTGTTCACATGGTGAAGCAGATACGGAGTTGTCAAACCTTTTCACTCTGGGACCTGCATTCCCTCTTCCCCAACACTCCGAATGCGTCTAAACAAAAGGCCAAACAACAAGTCATATCGCAGCGATACTGAGGTTAAAGGTTAAGAATTTCTCTCTCTCTCACAAACACACACACAGACAGATGTATTGGTCCGTAGCTATCTCCAAAGACGCAAACACAACAAATCACTCTGTAGTAGTAAAGACGAAATGGCGACGAAAATCCACCCTAGCCCTCCATGTGTGATATTTCCATAATTATTTAACTGCATCTAAGCCCGCAAACCGCCTCTTTGCTAACTGTGAGCAGATTCGATCAGCACTTGTAAACATGCTGTCATGTCTGTGCCAACGATTGTAGGCTGTTGTTAATAATGGCATTATTTTACCTACGATTTTTGGTATACGATGCCGGACTACCTGCGACCCCTGAAATCACTTTGGTCCCGTGTGTCTATCACTTTAAGTGATATTTTTGTTTCGCATCATGTAGTAGGGCACTTTTAGTCGAGTATTTAGTTGAATTTATTTCTCGTTCGTTTGAGTACTCCTGAGCTAACGTGTCGTTTAAAATCGCAGTTTTTTTTAAAACAGTTTGTGTGGATAAGCAAATAGACTGATGGTCCTTTAAATTGTCAACATTTTTCACCAAGTCTATACGAAAGGCACCATTTTCAATAAATGCCATTCATCATTTTGTGAATTGATTCTGGTGAATTTCATGAATTTTTGTGGTTTTCATTGCACTCTAAACAAACACGATAAAAGAAATGGTCACTGTGTGAATTTATGTTTTAACCCTCCCCGTTGTCCTTCGCATTTTTGTACACACCCTTCGTCCTTGCAATGATTTTCATCTTTTCGTCCCAAAATATGAGTATTAATGAATACGAGGAAAAGTTGGCACAAGCCGTGCGATACAGATACATATACGCACACACACATACACACAAAGGCACATTTGGATGGTCACCTTGACCCAAAGGACCGTACGAGGGTTAAAACTCCTTGTACCACCTAAACCCGACCTAATAGAGAATAATAAAAAAAAACTTCACCATTAAGATCCAGCAAAATTGTCATTGCTACTTCAAAATTTGTTTTAGCTACATAACAGCTCACACAAACACACGCGCCTTTGATCAAGACAAGTCGTAAGAGGTTAAAGGTTAAAGTATACAGCTACCTTACGCTAAGTCACTTGCACTCGCACATACAGACACAATTCATGGAAGGCAAACACTATGAGTAACTCATCCACTGAATAACTGAATAATACTGTTCAAATACTAAAGCTCTCCATCATAAAAATAGGATTAATAATACAAAAAATAGCTTTCGCGTCACCTTGATTGTTTGACACGCAGACGAGTCCAGGATACTGATTGTTTTTTTTTTTTTTTTTTTTTTTTCCCTACCCTGCTGGTACACTAACCTCATCGCAGCCCTCTCGTCCTCTGCTGTAGTGCCTGGAATGGGAGAATACTTTGGAAAAGTTTTGTGAGATGAATAGTGGAGGTGGATAAGGAAAACAATCACTTCGAGTCAGCAGAGGCCAGGAAGGGACCAGGCAACCAGGAGGCTTAGAAGGAAAAGGCCGGAGCCAGTGGGCAGCAGTGATGGGGGAGCAGCGGCAGACGAGTGGATGGAGGAGATCTTGATCTCAGAGGCCAGAAAGGCAGAGAGCGGGACCTGGGAGACTAACGTGGGGCTGCCATAGTTGATGAGGGAGTTGATCTTCTCTGCCTCCTTGCTGCAGGCTTCAATCTGAAAATGATGAGAGGGAATGTATTTGTGAAATAGTCAACTAAAGTGTTTTTTTTTTATTTTTTAAATACTCTGTATTTCATGGTCTTTTTCAGCTGGTTGTATTTTTCATTAAAAACATCCAAAAAAACCCCCAAAAAAACAGGGAAATCACAGATGTGTCAAAATTGCCAAAAGCAGGTGGGCTCATTTTTTGAGTGCACATGCTGAAGTGTCCTTGGGTGAAAACAGCTAAAGGCTGGAAGAGTATAAAAGAAAAAAAAAAACAAAAAAAACCTATAGGTGTGTACGTACGTGTGTGTGTCAATAGATGAAAAGGGCATCAAAATAAACCGTTCACTGTTGCCTAGAAACAGCAGAGACTTTTGAGTGTTTCGTGGCTTTTCAAGTTTATCCTTGTCTATTTAATAAAGATGCTCTACTCTATTCATCATCTGCTGATCGGTGGAAGAAAGCTCAGAAGAAGAAAAAAGACATTTGGAACCCAAGGGGTTAACTTCCTGGGCAAGATCGAATCCCAGTTAGTGCGGTTGGCGCCTTCCAGTGGACTCACCACCCGCAGGAAGTTTCACGAAGCGCTGGTACGGTGCACTGTGATTTGGGTGGCGGTAATGGATATCAATCCGATACCTTCTTTTTTCCTTCAGCATGCTATGGGTTGCCATCCCTGAGGCGATAG
>NC_024309.1:2020756-2029350 GCF_000523025.1 Cynoglossus semilaevis | reverse complement strand
CCTTGGGGAAAAAAAGCAAAAGGCTGGAAAAGTAAAAAAAAAAAAAAAAAACAAAAAAAACCTATAGGTGTGTACGTACGTGTGTGTGTCAATAGATGAAAAGGGCATCAAAATAAACCGTTCACTGTTGCCTAGAAACAGCAGAGACTTTTGAGTGTTTCGTGGCTTTTCAAGTTTATCCTTGTCTATTTAATAAAGATGCTCTACTCTATTCATCATCTGCTGATCGGTGGAAGAAAGCTCAGAAGAAGAAAAAAGACATTTGGAACCCAAGGGGTTAACTTCCTGGGCAAGATCGAATCCCAGTTAGTGCGGTTGGCGCCTTCCAGTGGACTCACCACCCGCAGGAAGTTTCACGAAGCGCTGGTACGGTGCACTGTGATTTGGGTGGCGGTAATGGATATCAATCCGATACCTTCTTTTTTCCTTCAGCATGCTATGGGTTGCCATCCCTGAGGCGATAGTGTCCCTGTTTACGACATATCGCACAAAGTTAAGTTGAGCATTTTGGCTTAGGTATCGGATTGGATGGGCTATAGTTGTTTTGATCCTGAAATTGTGAGTAATATTGGATAGAAATCCAAAGATCTCTATACAGAACAACATCAAGAGACAGCACTGGTCCATACATGCTTGTCGTATGCAACGCTAACGGAGAGAGACCGCAGCGAGATCAGACCTAGCCTATGTATCGGAGTCTAGATCACAGTATAACCCTTCACATTAGTGCAGACAAGTTAAACCGTTAATTTAATAATTGTTTTGCGTTGGTCAAATCAGACCATAATAAACATATTTGGACTCTTGGAACTGTATCACTTTATGTTTCGCTCTTTTGCGTTGGTCAAATCAGACCATAATGAATATGATACATAATAAATGGACTCTTGGAATTGTATCACTTTATGTTTCGCTTGTTTGTTTCGACCCTAAAAGACATTTTTCCTTATCTTGCCCTGCAGCAGAGAGGGCCAGATTTGATGACATGAACATGCATGAAGGCCAAAAGCTCCGCTTGACATTCTTTGAACTAACGCAAATGATGTATCTCATGGAAATGTTATTGGAAAAATTCTGTTCATCGATGGGCTGTGAAAACATTTATTGATCCAAAAATCTCCACTTTATCAGTATTCACTCATTAATATGTGCTACACTTGGGTTTCTCCGCTATCTTTAAACACTCGCTCGGTTACTTCAGTGTGTGAATGACTTTGTAGTTGCAAACTGCATAAATATTGAAAGTAAAAAGGTTTCATGCAGCATGAAAACCAGACCTCATATAATCTGTATTTTACTATGGTGCACATTCAGGTTTTGAGAGTACCAGACTCAGACTTTTGAATTTTTTAGCGTCACAGTATAAATGATTTATGGTACCTCGAGTTTAATACTTGAGTCTTTTTGAGCAGTCCAATTTGGAAATATTTACATTCTAACATGGTGGTAAATGTCGTTGGAACATTTGAAGACGATTATTGGTTCGCTCGTTTCGGCCCCAGTCAATCTAACTCTAAATTCACCTTTGGGTATTGATACTGCCAAGTATTTCTGACCCAAGGTTTATTCAGCCAGGAGTACACATGCTACTGTGAGACATAGCTAACGCCACAACGAACAAAACAACTCGTAAAATACACCGGTGATCACACGTTACCCCTCTCTCAATTTCTCCTTCCTGCGACCATACTATTGTCATCAGGGATGTCCGATATTAATTTTTTGCCGATATTGTCCGAACACGGTATCAACCGATACCGATACAGGCCTGGTGATATTTATTTATTTGTCTGTAGAAACCACTGTATCAGTTGCTGGCACCAGCATTCCGCATGCTATCCCGTGATTATTAAAATAGATTAATTAAATGAATTGCAATGCTGCCATCTAGTGACTTTCACTTTCATATACAGCCTTCATTTGACGAAACCCAGGCACTGCGTTATAAGGTATTCATTATCAGAGGAAAAATCGATAACGATTTTTTTAGATTGTTATATAATTATGGTATTACATAATTATGCTAATATCGATCTGACAATATTATCTGACATCCCTAATTGCCATGGTAACCACATGACTGACAGGCTTCACAGCTGCTTAATATCTATTTATATATTTTACATTTCATATATTTTACAATTGTTTTTATATTTAAACTAGATGTATTTTTATTTATTAGGCAATGCAAGTACTGAAGGAAAATCTTTGCAGTGGTTAAAGGTTATTACATTTTTCTGTTTCATACATTTGTCTGATTGAATTTGTGCATATTTACCGAGAGTATAACACAGAGCTAAAAGAGTAATGTTTCTGTGGCTTAAAAGCTCAAAATTCCGGCACACTTTTAATTATCGCCTCTAACTTTTCAATAAATGTGACATTTGCTTCAGCTAAAACCTATGACTGCAGCTACAATTGCTCACGGGTGCATTGAAAAAAATCTGCTTACATCAGACCCGGTCTCGATCCAAAGCCAAATGGTGCGCACTGCGACCACAATCAGTCGTCTGTTATTACTCGGCTGTATCTGAGCTGATTTCTGTATTCTAACTTACTTCTTGCTCCCATGGTATACAAAATGAAAAAAAAAAAAAAGAAGAACTGCAATCACAAGAATTGTAAAGACAGAATAAAAACAAGAAGAAAGTTAGAAAAAGAAGAACTTCACAACTTTATATAAACCTCAAATTATGGCGTTACGTATGGATTTTGCAGCACTCGAGAGACTTGAGTCTCTCTCTCGAGAGGGATTAGTTTCAGGAAGATTATCAATCAAAAGTTCGACTTATCCACTAACTGAATTCTCGTAACTACTAACGATGTACATCGCACTCTAAAAACCACAATGAATTGCCAAGGACTAGGTGAGGGAGAGAGGTGACACGAATGAGACTAATGACAGAGACACAGGTTAGCGCGATCACTCTAATCCACACAGGCACAAGCAGATCTCTGAATTCCTCTGCAAGAGCACAAGACTATCTCGCAGTACTCTGCTGCATATTCACGATGAAAATAACACACGACCAAAGGTCAGCACCTGGTTCACATGAAAACGTGGAGAAACAATGAAATGATTCACAAAGACTAGACTTTGACACCACAGGATATCAGGATCCCTTACAGCTGACAATCATATCTGAGGAGATCAAAATTTTCCGATAGAAAGAATTCGTAGAAAAAAGTCCAAAAATGATACCTGAATAAATGATACCAATTACTTTTTGGCATTTTCTCTAGACTACTGAGGGATTAATAAAGTTTGTTCGTTCGTTTGATCTATCTATCTATCTATCTATCTATCTATCTATCTATCTATCTATCTATCTATCTATCTATCTGTCTGTCTATCTACCTCTCTTCTATCTATCTATCTATCTATCTATCTATCCATCTATCTCTCTCTCTCTCTTCTATCTATCTATCTATCTATCTATCTATCTATCTATCTATCTATCTATCTATCTATCTATCTATCTATCTATCTATCTATCTATCTTATTTACTTTTTGTGATTTTTTAACCCAATAAAACACATGACAATAACTGGCAATTTAACAAGTTCAATATATATACTATATATCAAAACATTACCATTACCCTTATCGATTGGTTCCCAACTTTCTCTGCGGGGAGCCCCTTTGGTAAATAAGAAAATTATCGTTCCCCCCACGGGGGAAAAAAAAGGGACACCCACACTGACGGTTCATCCTCTGCTTCCAACAAAAACATGTGTATTTTATGCTAGTATTGTCAACTTTGGTCAATTGGTAGGCACTGTGGATTTTTTGCCAGTCTCTCGTTTGAAAATTTACAGCATTTGACAATATGCTGCGTCGATCATCGTCGTTGCTTGTTACTCCTCGTTGGTGAACAAGACTAAATATGTGCAATGCGGCAGATAATCTCACCAAGAAACACATAGAACTAATCAGATGCTAACATTTAACAGACTTATTTTTCTTAAATAGCTGTTTTTTTAATTGAATATTGAACAATGGTGTGGCCTTCCAATGAAAGCTACTTCAAGGGTACTTAGCAACTGAGAAGAAAACGACTGCTGCTCCATCAAGTTCTGCGACAGACAATAGAACCCAATTGAATATCAATTGTATGTGATCCAGAAAGCACTGTAACAGTACAAATTTTGTTAACTAGTTGACTTTCATCTCTGATACCGATACTGCAACTTGGAAGTAACTGCTAAATCCATCCCTAGTACAAGCAGCTACATTTTTTTTCATATTCTTTAAGGACCAACTAGAGCAGGGGTGTCAAACCAGCAATACAGTTCCCCTTGAAGGGCCGGTTGTAAACGGTAGACTGTATAGATGTAACTACTCCATAATGTAGTAATAAATGTTTCTGCAATTGATTATTATTTATATAAGCTACAAATATTGTTCATTGCTGTGTATTAAAACATTTTTTTAGGTTAAGAAACTCTGCTGCAATGTTTTATAAGCACCTAAGGGCCATACAAAATGACTTGGCGGGCCACATTTGGACCCCGGGCCTTGAGTTTGACACGTGAACTAGAGCATTTAAGTTAGCATTCATTGTAAAAATAACAATTCATGTTATTTTTCTTCAATCACAATAGTAGTAACATAATTACATTGAACACCAACATACTTTTAAATAGACTTTGTTGCTGTAGAAGTGATGGTGAAACTTCACATGGACATAAGGCAAATGAACCAAAATGTAAATATGAGGAATGGTACAAAAAACAAAAGGGACTGAAAAAATTCACGAATGATTTTCCTTGTTAAGTTTGTGTTAAATTTTTGGTCTCATATGTTTCTTCTGCACTGATCTGTGTCTATTACCCAACGGTTGTTAAGGAGAAATTCAGCTGCTCAATGATGTATTTTCTATTGAGTGCAGCACGGAAACTTTTAACCATATTTCTATAATAATTCCGTAAAGAGGGTACTTTTTCAGCTGAAGGACACCTAAACTGAAGGAGAGATGCAGCAGAGAGCACATACAGTATTGTATGCAGTAATATTTTTTATATCAAATTGGTGTTATTTTTGCCATTAACAGAATACGATGGATACATTTTGAATCCGAATAATGGCAGAACAGATTAAGTTGATTAATCGTGGTTAATCGTGATTAATCGTGATCAGAATTAACCGGTAATAATCACCACACATCCAGGTAAACAGTCATCAAATTCTGTGTGCTGTGTTTTAGAGCAACAATAAGTGAAAGGCAGTTGAATAGTTTGATAAACAGTGTGCGTCATTCTGTTTTCAATCTGTTCAATCTTCACAAATCAATTGTCTAAATAAACGATTTATTTTGAATGGCCCTAATTTCAAGACATTTTCAAATTTAATGAAAAGAAAGGAGACGGAAATATATGTTAAAAATCAACTAAAAAGATTAATGATCATTGTAAAGTCCTCACTGCATTACCACTTTTGGCTCTAAATGTAAGAAACACTGGGATTGATTGAAGCCGTACTTTGATTTGATTAATGATTGTGCCGATTGTGTTGACTCTAACACTGAAGAAAATGCCTGTATGTGCTAATAATTCTGTGTTTGCGTATAGAATCAATCATATAAACATCATTCAGACAGGCAGATGGATGGGTGGATATAGGGATGGATGGCTGGAGATATGAATAAGTCATTATGACAAATGCGTAAGTACATCGTAGCAGAGCTCAAAGTCCGATCAGTGTCAGTGAACACAGAAATGACTTTCACCAACATCAGGGAGAGGAAGCTTCTAAGCCACGTAAGATACATCATGACCGGTATCACAGCACGGAAATGAATTATAAAAATAAAAAATAAAAAAAATAATGCTAATGTAGTGAAGATAGGTGATGACACCGAAGAAGACAGATGCATCCTCCCCTTTACCACTTTAATCATCGCCGGCATGAATATTTATACCCACATGGAGCCAAGAGGGTAATTAGCATAGCACATTCTGGTGTGTGTGTGTGTTTGGCACACACCGGGTTTAAACTGGTGCTTGGCAGACACTCTTTTTTTTTTTTTGTAAAAAAATAAATAAACTAACTCGATGTCTTGCTTTAACTAATGGCACGTAATTGCTTCAAAATATAAAAAAAAAAAAATCGCACATACACTTTTCCATTTGGATTCTGTATTACTTCAAAACATTTCGGCCTCAAACGAAAAGATCTTGTAATTGCATATACGTGAGAGAACTACCAAGGAGGTATTTTAATCATTTTTCGTTCAAACCATTTTTCCAAAAAGCACCTACTCTACCACAAAAACAAAACGGAAGATAGAAACATTTGAGTTTAGCCCGAATCATTAATTAAAATATCATTATCAATGATATGCAATGGCAAAGATTTGATTTTATTAAAAATTCAGGTGTGACCATAAGTAATGAAACTTAAAAGGGGAGATAATATGCTAGCTTGACTTTCTCAGAGTTTTGGAAATACCAGGGGAGATAATATGCTAGCTTGACTTTTGAGTTTTGGAAATACATTTGCATCAGGTGATGATAATGAACCCTGTGCCAGGTACAGTAGCTCCACCCATATCACCACGCCTATTAATGTGTGGACCCCCCGTTTGCTTTACTCAAACGCTACTAGCGGAACCCTACTAGCGGAACGCTATCCGGTAGCGATCAAAAGCAATCTTAGTCTTTTGAATAACTCACTACAGGAGGGTCATCGGAATAAGACGAAGTTGAACCATTGATGTCATGTGACAAAAATGTCAATTAAAAAAAGAGATTTATTTTTTGTGATTATAATCAGACATTAGACATTAGAATTCATTTTAAATTACATTCGTAGATAGGAACAACCGCTGACTGACGTCCGTAAGTGTTCGTAAAATGCCGTATTGCGTTCGCAAGTTCGTATTTTGAAACGCGCGCCACGTCCGACTACTTCCCCTTTCTGCCACGACCCAAGCCGAGTAGCGCCGCTCCTTACGCGCATCTCCAACACTCTCCCTCATCTCGGCCGATTTGTTCTTGTGTCTCTGTGAGCATCGCAGCTCGTTAGGCTTCATACCCCATGAATACTTTACCGTTTGCGTACAAGTAAACCTGATGACAACTCAACAATAAATCCTCACTCCTCCTCCTCTTCCTCCTCAACTATCTACGTATGCACATCGTCTTCGTAACTTGCCCTCTGAAGGTAAGTTACACTACGGACTTACGAACAATTCAGCTTACGAACAGCCTCTCGGGACCTATTGTGTGACCTATCGTAAGTTGGGCACTGTCCGTAATGGACAACAAATCAATTAGTCCTCGGCATTTCGCATCATTTTTAATAAATATCTTTTTTTTTTCTCACTTCCTGGAGCGGATTTTTAATTGACCTTAGAAATTGAATTCAATTAAAATCCAATCAACTTTAAATGTGATTCATGCATTATGTTTTCATTCATTATGTGTGAGTGTGTTTGCGTGACAGTGTTACCTGCAGTGCTGTCGGGTGTTGCTCCACCGGTGCAATGAGCACCACCAGCTCATGGTTGATGCTCAGATAGCCGAAAACGTCACACTGTGGCACTGAGACGTGATGCCGCAAGATCTGGAGGACGTTGTGGACCGTGAAAGGCTGCATCTTACTCAACTGGAGACAGATATCAGAGGTCAAACAAAGGCAGACGGGGGTTAGACTACGTTCAGATATGAGCAGAAGGCAGAAGTATAATGATAATATAAATAAATTATATAATTTGGAAAAGTTTGGTGGGCCAGATTTAAAAGCTAAATGGGCCACATCTGGGCCCCCGGGCCTTAGTTTGCCTGGCCTAAAGTCATAAAAAAATACCCAAAGTATCTTGATATCTGCTTGAAACATATACTGTACATTCTGACAAAGCTTTATCACAAGAAGAAACAAAAAGAGGAAAGAAAACAGTAAAAGGGTTTTCATTTGACACAAGAAAGAAAATTTAAAAAGGAAAATAATACGTCAGCAAAAACCAATCAAATTTGTTTCTGTTTTGGTCTCACATTTCACAAATTTCAGGAGATTTTGTTCCAAACATTGACATATTTGAAATGTTAGGAAAATATTCTATTTGTAAAAGCAAAGATAGATTTGTTTATTTTTCTAAACTTTAACCCTGGTGCTGGTGGAAATACAGCTCAGTGCTAGCTTAAAAATATCCATGGCCTCTGTCGATGTCATTCATGGAGTGACAGTTGTTTCAGCTGCAAATGCGTAATAAATAAATAATATATACTGCAATTTCCTGCCTGGGATCCATCCATGCATCCATCGATCCATCCATCGATCCATCTATATATATATATATATATAATATATATACACTCTATATCTACTCTCTTATGCCAAAGCAGCTGCTGAGTTTGTGTTTAATACGATTTAAAAATGAAATAAAACTCTGTCGCGCTCTCTCTCTCTCTTTCTATCATCTAAATCCAGTCCTCACTCCCAGTCCTTCTCCTAAGCTTAGTGGCCCTGACACTCACTGTCCCTCACTTGGTTATTTTTCCTCAGCCCTGCCTGAGGTTATTTTCTTCCTAGATCCAATCAAGCAAAAATATAAGGGAGCATATACAGTAGATGAATGTTCAAGTCGGAAGA
>NC_024309.1:2016190-2020743 GCF_000523025.1 Cynoglossus semilaevis | reverse complement strand
CTAACTGTAAATTTTCAGTACGTTTTTACTATGCATTAGGCTAGCTGATTAGCATCAGCATCGGTTAGCATCCGCTAATTATAATAATAATATCACGACAACTTTATTTGCTGGCTCGGAAGTGCCGTGCATGTGGTTTCTCTGGGGGAATCGAACACAGGACTCACTGCTGGTGCAGCAGGCTTGCTAACCGCTACACTATGGAACCGCAGAAGAAAAAAAAAATTAGGGATATGTTGTTCCTCTGGGAACTCTCTGCTCTTTGCTTGCAAGGCAGTCGAGCGAATCGCTACACTGCGGAACCACATAATTAAGGCTGTCAGTGGCTGAATTTACTTTAAAGAAATATTTTTTCAGTGTCTGTGTTTAGTTGTCGGACAACCACTGGCCAACAGCTGAGACTTGTCAATGTAAACTTGACAGATTGTCGAATATGGACGGTAAGGGAGCGACAGCAGATTCAATCAGCTCTGTGCCGTGTTTGGTATTTGAGGACCTAATGCTCTGTGGTAAACCTGTACTGACAGCCATTGAGAATTTGTTGTAAAGTGGATATGGGCATGGAGAGATGCCAGAGGGACATATTAGCTAGGTTTAGCTGTAAACAGCCTTTGACAGGCTGGGCACACACTCAGGGGAGGTGAGTAAGAGAGTGGTGTGTGTGCAGGCACAAGACAGTAATCATCTCTGACAGCCCCACTGTAGGAGAATGAATGTGAGTGGGTAATGTTTGCCTTGAAATGACCCCCAGACGCTTTCAGTATAGTACAGTGCGGCACTCTGATTTAGGCGGTGACGGCTTTACACGCATTGGATTTAATTGGATGGAATGGTTGAATATTATTATTTAAAATCGACAGGATTTCGGAAATGTCTGCCCGCTTAGCTTTTTAACCTTATTGCATGTTCCTTTCATTTCATTTCAACTTTAACAAAACATATAAACGTAGAAATATATGTAAACGTGTAGCAGTTAAGCAATACTGTACTACTAGTTAGAACACATTCATTTTAACGTAGTATATAGTAGTAAATATTTTATATTAATATACTGTGTGGTATACTGTAATGTGCTATAGGTGCTTAAACATAAATATGAAAGCGACAACCCTCTAAGGCAAATCTGGGCAAAATACAGCCCGCGGGCAAAATACGGCCCAGTGGGCTTTTAAAACTGGCCCGCCAAACTTTTGTACAAGGTACGGCGAAGATTGATAGCAATCCTTCTCTTGCATGCGTTTAAACAAATCGAGGGTATTTCTGTTGATGCCACTAGGTGGCGCCAGACATCAAATGTGCTAAATAATCTTTGAAAGTACATTTTTATTCTTGTACATTTTATTTAAATTATTTCACCTGGTAATCTACTTCCAACCAATCCGAACCTCATTTTGGCCCGGGAGCCAAAAAAAGTTAGCTTTATCAAAAAGCTATTCCATATTAATAATAAAAAGTAAAAAGTAAGCGGGTACAGTAATAGAAGAGACACAATATGCAGTAATCAATGTTTTGCTAACTTCAGAACTCTTTATTTGGCCATATTATGTCATAGTCCTTTTTAGTTTTGTTCAACTTAATAGTTGTTTTTTTTTGCTAACTTCATAGCTGTTGATTTTTTTAAAATCGTAGTTTTTTTGGGGTTTTTTGCTGAAAATTGTTGTTTTCTGCTACACTATGCTATTTTACACTGTACTGTGATTTTATCCCCACATACAAAAAATGCAAGTAACAGTTGAGCTAGGCGTTAAACTGACTGACATACTGTCTACAGTACCCTGAAGTCGCCTGTCGACTGCTGAGGTTGGCTAATTCTCCCCATGTGACCTTGAACGGGGCTAAGTAAGAAAATTCTGCCACTCACCTCCCAGGTGCATTCACATGAGTCTCGACATTAGCCAGTCACTGTTTCCCCTCTAAACTAATCACAGCTTTAGGTTAGGTTTTAAGTTTGGGTTTTACATAAGCTCCTCTTCAAACTGAGTTTCTCGAGGCAAGGTGTCGAAATGTTTTTCTGTGTGAGGTTTAAAGGGATTATGGTGTGGGGGATAAGGTCGGTGTCTACTTCGATAGGTAGTTGTCTAGGTGCACTGGACGGAGAGGTCGTACAGGTGGAGTCAAAGTGAGAATTTGTATCAGACTATCAGACTCCTAAGGACGGAAAAGTCAGTGTTCCTTTTTAAAGAATGGCACAACTTTCCTGGAATTAAAATATAATTAAAGAACTGATCTCGATGTGTTTTTCTTTCATTAAGAAACTCAGATCTCAAAAAAAAAAAAAAAAACAACAACCAGATTTTAATTTACATCTCCCTCGATAGGCCAACACTTCTAATTACAGCTACAACACAACTCACATCCAGCTGCAGAGAATTCAATTATCAAATTCTTCCCCATATCTCCTTTCCGGGAAAATGAACATTGATCGTAACCATCTCTAACAGTGTGTTGTGAATTCGTACCTTGGAGAAAGTGTTCATCTGCTCTTTGTTCCAGAGGATCTGCAGTATGCTGGCGCAGATGGGACAGCAAGCTCCTGCAGAGAGGTTAAAGTTCAGTGGACAGTCTGCTCTTTAGAAAGAACAGCTACGGTCACGTCGGACTGTTGACATGGAGAATAGTCATGACACAGGAAGGGTTGTCCGATATTACCGGTCACATGGCGACAAACGTGGAATTGATCTCGCCGAGTTAAAGGGCCCACTCACCTGGGGGAGTAACTGGTTGGCAGCCCGCCATGGACAGAGGTGGACAGTTAATTGAACCACACCCAGAGTCCAGATTCATGTCGGACACTGCTCCGACAGCGTGGCAGGCGCTCTCGTAGTCCACAGCTACTCTGTCAGAGAAGGCGTCGCAAACGGTGTTGTAGGTCTCACCGTTGTGGCCACAAACTGGCTGTTTTGTCTTGCAGGCTTCCTGGAAATAAAAACACACACATACACAAAAATATGCTGCATTTTCTCATAAATAAAGCTTGTGTAGAATTTACCAGTTGACCATTTAGAAAATTGAATTAATTTAGTTTTTAAAGGCAGGTTTCCTCACCTCTCTGACTGTCCCTCTGGTCTTATCTCAGCATATTTACTTCTCCCACCTCCAACTCAGCCTTTTGTCTAATATACAAAGCCACTGTCTCTGAACTCTACATCATAGCAGAACTCACTACTGTCTTATAAAACCTGACCTTTTTTAATTTTGTTGCTATTTTTCTGTCACAAATCACCCCTGACACTCGTCTTCTTTCATTCCACTCTGCCTGAGACATTTTCTTTGCCTCTTTTGTGCACTGTTCATAATTTTGGATGATTGACTCTTGGTATTTAAACCCATCCACTTTTACTACATCTCCTCATTTTCAGCTTTATCGTTCCTGAGTATAGCGTAGTTCTACTGCTAAATTTTTTTTTTTTTAAATCACTTTACTCAATTATATGTTAGTGCTCTGGTGCAGTTTCTATGATGGATGTCAACTGGGGATGGCTCGATCTTGTAGTCAGGATGGGTCTGACACTGGTCAAAAACAACTATACTTCATCCTATCCAATACCTTAGCGCAAATGCTCAACTTAAATTTACATGACATGCCACAAAGAGGGACGCGGTCGCCTCATCAACGGCAGCCTAGGGCATGCTGTTCGAAAAAAAGAAGCTATTGGATTGATAGCGCCAGAGACTCAGAGTGTCGAGTATCAGTATCGAGTACCACCGTGACCTACCTCACAGTGACCCGTGTAAGCCAGAGTCTTTCCAGCCTGCTGCAGTTGGCACAGACTGGCGTGGACCAGGCCATCAGTATCGCAGACTGGTTCGATGCTGTTCTTGTCGCAGGAGCCCGGTCGGCCAACACACTCGTGCTGCGGGCAGTCTGACACGTCGCTCAGACACACTCGATACTTTGGGATGCACCTGAAATTACAAGAGTTTTTTTCGTATTTGAAATTTAAATAGAGTACATATAATAGAATATGAAATAACGCTGGGGAAAAACGACGAGTTTCAAAAGGTATTTTTGCAGTATGTTACATAGGGTTAAGTTAAAATAGGGACAGTAGTGCATATGTTGCACATAATATATTAGTATTTGGTTACTGTAAAAAAATACAGTTTGCAGTATTTGAATATAATCAATATAGTATGATGATGGCTTTAACTAACAATATATATATACACATATATACATACATATGCATTTATACATACACATACATGCTTACAATATATATATAGTTTTCTGAATCTGAATTATTAACAGGGTACCTGTAAATTTATTAAGCCTGATTAATTGTAGAACACGTCAAGAGTTTCTTTGAAAACTACTGTGAAGCCGCCGTCCTTTACAATTACAACCAGTCTACAGTGCCTCACAGTCTATTTGAAAGTTGTCAGTCAACTGGTAAGCCGTAGACGCACCTACTGCCCTGCACTTGGTGAGGTGGATCGAATCTGACCTGACATCGAACCCTGCTGGACATGTGTCTTGGCGGAATTCGCAGTCCTTATACAATTTATGTTCAGAGCGAAAAAACGGTGTTTAATTTTAATTATGACATCTC
>NC_024309.1:1971471-2016105 GCF_000523025.1 Cynoglossus semilaevis | reverse complement strand
ATATATATATATATATATATACATATATACAAACATACACATATATATAACATATACACACACACATATATATAAATATATATATATATGTTTGTGTGTGTGTACATACCAAACCATGCCTGACCTGTACCATTACACCCCTAATATATATACATATATACATATATACTTAAAGTCTTGAAACGCTAATTAATTATTAAATATATATATATATATACACATATACAAACATATATATAACATATACACACACACATATATAAATAAATACATATATATTTGTGTGTGTGTACATACCAAACCGTGGCTGACCTGTACCATTACACCCCTAATATATATAGAGAGGTGAGTTGTGGATGAAATCTAAATGGAACTCAATCAAAACTGTTTTATTAGTTCAACAGCTTATTGTTGAGAGTCAGACGAACTGATCAAATGAAACCTAAAACAATGTTGAAAATCATCCTTTGATTCATGGCGTCCTTGTCTGGAAGAGAGTGATGATGCAGTACAACTACCTTGTTGTTGTGTTGTGTTGCCATACCAGTGATATGAAAATGTCATCTGCAACAGAATTTGTTTGTTTCTTACATTGTTTCGAGGCCACTACAAAGCTGTTTCTGTTACAGTAAACGACTGTTTTATACTTAAGGTAAAATGAGTGAAAATCCATCAGCCCAGACAACAGTATTTGTTATGCTATTTGACCATCTGCATGCTGAATTTGCTGTGTGCAATGTTTTTAGGATGGTACATATATGGATGTACTGCGATGATACATGCGTGCTAGATCATTGACGCAGGCATCACGCTCATATTTATTGACTCATCACCATCCTTACCACTCACTTTCTTAGGACTCATCACTATTACGAAGAACAATGCACAAAATATCTCGAAGCAAAAATTTGCTTGAAGGCTTGCTCGTAACTCTAAATACTCGTATAGGGGTATCATTATTATTGATATCGACACATGAGCCAGATGTAAAATTTCAATTTACATGGCCTAAAAGTGGCCCCCGAGCCAGGACTTGTTAAACAATTGTATTTGAGATTTGCAGAAAAAAAAAATCATTTAAAAAAGTTGAAAAACGAAATATATATATGTACAATCGGACTAACCTTTGATTTCTCTGACAGGGCTTGTTGGCACAAGGGTTACTGAGGCGACACTGGCCAAAGACGAACTGGTGGTCCTTGAATCCCATACAGCGGGCCATACAGGCACTTGGGTAGGTCCGGCCATTAGAGGCACACACTGGGATGAACCTGTCAGGACAGTTGCATGGGAGACCTGGTGACAGATGGGGGACGTTGAAATGATGACTATTGGTGCAGACAAAAATGTATCAACAAATACCTATCTGATATTATATTACACATTTACAGTAGAAATCAGACGTGGTCACACTTTTGAAATAAGCTACATAAATTGATTATTAGGGATGCCCAATATTAACTTTTTTCCGATACCCGATATGCCGATATCGTCCAAACACTTAATTTCACATTCCGATTCCAACCGATATTGATATAGCGGGGCAGTGGTGGGCTGGTGGTTAAGGAAGTTAAGTACTGCCTGCTCATTAAGGTGATGGGTTAAAGCAGTGTTTTTCAATTATTTTCTGCCGTGCCGCCCCCTAGGGGACAGAAGTTTTTTTTCGCCCCCGAACAAAATTGAAATACTATTGACCGCCTTATTTATCTTCAAAAACCCCCTATCAGCGTGCCATATTCCATTGTATTCTTTATAAACATACTGTATACATTAGGGATGCACCAATTGTGAAAATTCTGGACCGGCATCTATAGCGATGTTTAAATGTTGCAAAATGCGTTGGGTTTGTTCGATTTGGATTTTTGTTCGACACAAAAATATTTGTTCTTTAGTTGCTTTAATCTATTTGTTTTATTTGTTTAAATTGATTTGGTATTATTTCTTTTCTCTGTGTATGTGTGTTGTTTTACACATATACTCTATATATACAGTATATAATATGATGTGTATAGTATTTAGCCTTTTCATATAGCATTTTTTGTTTGTAACAATAAAATGTAAGTTAAAAAAAAAACAACAAAAAAAAAAACCCAAATCATCAGCTGCTAATCAGATGCATGCAGCAAGCTCTCATTCATGAAGACGTGACCTGACATGATACAATAGTACCTGTTAACTACAAATGAGTCAAGGAAGAAAAATTAATTCACTGCAGGAGACCCATAGATGAGAGTTAAACGGAGGAACATTTCTACGTATATGCAGGAGGTGACGACTGACGTTTTAAAATTGGCAATGCGACAAAATACCGGTAAAGTGCCGTGGAGTCTCCTCTGTGTTGCCATAGCTGCCGCATTCTCGAGTGGAGCAGATGGTGTTTCCAGCGAAGCAGGAACATGTGTCGCAGGCAACCCTGAATGAAGTCCCGTGGTCTGAGGATACAGAGGAAAATTTAAGCATAATTCCACCATTGTCACTTCAAATAATGATGTAAAAAAAAAAAAAAAAATGCAGCCGACCTGTTGCTGTACCAGCAATACAATGTTCTATAATTATATAAAACAATAATTCAGCATTCAAATTAGAATTAAAAAATATCATCCTAAAAATACATAGACAGAAGGAATGTATATATTATTATGTAAGCAACACAAAGTAAAGCAGAAAAAGAAAATGACAACAATTAAACAGTGTTAAAATTGGCATAGCTAATTAAATAAATTTAAAAAAAATTTACATTTATATTTTTATATTTTTTTATATATTTGTTAGGATGGGAGATTTAGTGTTGACATTTTGTTTGATATTTTATATTTTAATTGAGTGTGTATTTATCCTTTAAATGTAGCTACATTGTTGGTATACCAAAGTGAATATTTTGTAAATACATATGTAGAGACCACTGTCTCAAATTTGTATTTATTATCAGTTTTTTTGTTTTATGTCAAATTGGTTAAGAAAACAAAATGCAGTGACATTTAAATCCTGTGCCGTGAAGTACTAGGGATTGCTCGTTCTGATACTCAGGATTGGTGTCGGTCCAATATGAATCAGAATTTCAGGATCAAACATCGGAAAAAACTTTAGCTCGTCCAATCCGATAAAAAAGTACTTGTCAATGAGGAACAATGTTACGCTAACCACTTGTTGTTCGGACACTAGATCTTGAAGAACTGGGATGGATGAGGTGGCTGGGCGCCTCATACAAAGTTTTTTGCGCTAGGCGTCTCATGGGCTCCGATGAGCAGCGTCCGTAGTGGGGAGAATGTGTGTATGTACGTGAATCGACGCATCGTTCGTGAAATGTAACAGAATCTGTCCAAAAATAGTGTTTGTAGTTTGTTCGCAAATAGGGACGTTCGTGACTCGAGTTATCACGGAGGTAACGGATTCATATCGGCAGATCCTTTAAGTTGCAGTATCGGTATCGCATGGGAAAGGCTAGAAAAAAAAAGTTTAGTGTACTGTTGACAATAGCAACAGCCAACAGCACTGCAGTATTTAATACAAGAAATAAGAAAACGGACGGCAAGAGATAACTAAAAAATGAACTAATCTGCAGCAGTAAATTAAAATTCCAAAAGATTGCTTCAGGACAGGGCTCCCACTCTTCAACTGAAGGATGGAGAGAGTGTTTTTTTTTTTTTTGGGGGGGGGGGGGGGATTTCTTCATAAATAAATCAAGAATTCTATCTACTCTTCCACAAGAGCATTGCAAGGCAAATCAACCCCCACAAATCAGCTATTTATTAAACCAGCGATGGATCCTAATTGTACCATTTTATACAGCGTCTATTCCCTAATTAATGACAATATCTTAGCTGATTTCCTAAAAACCCTTTTTGGCTTCAGACCGGTGTTTAATAAGCATCTGTTGGTAGCAGATGTTCAAACATATCCCCTGTGGTGCCTATAGAGAGCCCACTGCAACGGTGTGCACTGTCCTCTGCTACAAAAGCACTTACCGAACACTGATCCGACCATATGGCGTGATTGCCGAGATAATTAGTGCTTTGCCACTTCTTTGGTGAGCCCCTGTAATTGTCCAGATTGTGTAGTAATCGGTTCTTGTTTGCCGGTGCATCAGCAGCAGCCGTACGGACATAATGGAGTTAAACTCTGTGGGTGGATATACTGATAATATTAATACGATGCACACTCCAGTTAGCACTTTTGATTTACTCCAGAGGGTTTCGAAACTCCTGGCCCAAGAACCACTTCCAGCCCGCGAAACTGCCGAATCTGGAAATACTGTAAGTGCAATGAGCCATCCCTAACAAATACCTGTAGAATGGGTATTAGGGTTTAATGATTACCCTCAATTGGCCATATGTGTGATATTTATGATAACACTCAAGAGTGTTTCCAAAGACTACTCGCACTAGCCACAACCCTCACCAGATTTCTACCTATAAAACTACAACCTAAGAGTATGCACTTGTATTTGTTTTATGGTAAACATTCAAATATCAGTTGTTAATGACCTATTTGAACGCATTTGCAATCTCGTGGTACACCGTGAGTAGTTCTTTTGTTATTGTTTCATGCTGCCTGTATCCGGAGTGATTATTATTCTCACCCCAACACATATGAGAGCTGTGATTTATGACTAGCATTTATACACTCTGCTCGCCCGCTCTCTCTTATAAATCCCGATATAAAACCTACTCTCTTTTTATTTCTGTTGAATCACAAGTAATAGACTTTCACAAGTCTATGGACAACTGTGGTTTACGTTATAAATGATAAATGATGTACTGTGTCATTTTTAACCTTTTTTTTTACCTTTTAGATCTGCATTAACACAATTTTAATTTAGTCCTTAGATTTCAACAGAAGGCTGAATGTCTTCAGTTAAAAGTAAACGCTATGAACTTTTGTGCTACTTGGAGGTATTGAATGTTACATAATGGTAAAAATTAGGAATGGCTCGACACATGTAGTATCTGCTGATACCGATATCAATCCGATAACAGGTTATTTTGAAACGTTTCCCACAAACTTCAAGTCACAGGTTCTCTCTTCAGTTCAACAACTTTCAATAAAAGACTTGCAGCAAATAAAGGCTTGTGCAATAGATTGGCATTATCTGTGTCTCTCCACTGAGTTCTACACACTATAGACATGTAACTACTAACAATAATACCAAACAAACTGATTGTTGCTTTATGAGTTAGCCCACAGCAAGCGGCTAGCGTAACTAGCCAGCTCAGCTAATGCTACATCTGGAGAAAAAAAAAGTCATTCTCCCATTGTTAGACTCTTTAAACTGAGCATGGTGGCGATAATACTTTAAGTGTTGGCATAGGTTTGTCATTTTCGCCGTGGTTAGCTTGCATATTATAAATATAGCTTGGAGCTTTATTGGCTAACTGGGAAGTACTTTCAAGCTAACATCATCTTAGCCTTCAGCTTGTTCTTTTTCTATACTGAAAACCGGTGCTGACTGGCCGGTTGTACCAAAAAAACAACTTTGAACATAAATAAAATGATCCTATCAAACCTCATGTACGTAAACCATTTTCAATTTTCAGTATGGTTACGGAACCTGTATATCCAGTAATGTTAACTAATAATACAATAATGTAAAGCTGCAATACTGTGACTCAGTAACTGAGATAGAAAAGAAAAACTTAGGAATGGTTGTTTTTAACAAACTGTCAAAGTCTTGAAGATTAAAAGGTTGTTTTTTTTTTTTTTTACCCAAGGGCTTATGGCTACTTTTCATCAATCTTTTTCAGCCAATTGTTAGTCAAAGATAGTCCCATACACTGGTGGAAAACTGTTTGGGAGGGAAACGTCAAATATTAAACATCTCATTTTCTCCCTTTCTGACACTCTTCACCACCTGCCTCGACTCATAATTCTGAAATCTCGACAGAGGTTAGACCTCTGACGCAGATGCAGCGAACAGCAGCAGAGGTTCGGTACAGTGGACATCCTGTGCTTCAGGGGCTGATTTAAAAGACATTATTTCTGCTACAATCGGCTCTTAATGAATTTGAGTAGTGCCTCGTAGAATTCATTAAACGGTGATGATGACTGGTGGTGACCCTGTGGACACGAACGGATGTCTCACAGACTCACCGGATCTCAAGTTAAAAAAAAAAATGTAGAAGAAAAACGAATCACAAAAAGATTGCTTAATTTTTTTTTTCCGTTTCACAAGATCAGATGTGCTGGAAAACAAACAGCTGGACTAAATTTGTGACCTACAGGGGGTCCTCGATTGGATCCACAAAAGTGGAGGTATGCGCAAAAGCAGCTTTGTTTACGTTCGTGGTTGTACGCCATACACTGGATTTTGCTACATATATTTTCCTGTATTTGTTGGGCTTTTTTGAGAACCCATGCCCTCCATTTGGCTCCCAAGCGTAAATTCAGGCTCTTCGGATGTGTTGTTGTATGTCCTACATCAGGGGTCCCCACTCTCGGTCCGTGGACCAGTACCAGTCTATAGGTCATTTGGTACAGAAATTCCAGCAATATTTTAAAATAATATGTTGTTCACACTCTGATACTAACAGAAAAAAAAAAGTTTTATTTTGAAAACTGATCTTTAATGATCCTTCAACAATCGGCATGGTGCTAGCGGTCCGCACTAATGTCCAATACCAGCCGATCAGTCCCTGTTCCAAAAAGCTTTGCGGACCTCTTCCCTACATTATGATGATGCCACTGTGCTAGCATAAAAGCGTGATCAACCTAAAGAGAATGACTAACCCCTCATAACATATTCTATTAACACAACCCTTCACCATGAAGCCCCAATCGAGGCATCTAATTAAACACTTCATTATACACTTCATTATACCTGTCTAAAATCAATTTCGCCCCCCGCAGGAAGTGATTAAACTAACGACTTGTTTTGAAAGATTTTTTTACTGAAAACCGACAAAAAGAGATATGCTGCCATTTGCAGGTTCCCCTGCGGGGGACCTAGCCTTTAGCTCTACCACCACAAATGCAATCACACAGACGATGTGATGGATGGAATAAAGTTCTGGAGACAGTCCTGGTGTCGTCTTTGGCATTCAGGCGTGGGCAAACTTTTTAACTCGCAGGCCACAACTGACCCAAAATTGAACAAGGGGGCCGGCTCAGGAGCAGATGGATGGAGCGTTTGTGCGAACTAAGATAAATGACATGTAAAAGTCATGCATAAAGGCTAAAATGCTAACATTTTCTACGCCATCTATTGGGGAAACGTGGGTATTGCAGAGAAAAGGCAGAAGTATAATGATAATATAAATAAATTTTATAATTTGGAAAAGTGAAGCAGGCCGGATTAAAAGCTGAATGGGCCACATCTGGCCCCCGGGCCTTAGTTTACCCATGCTTGTTCTTACCCGTTGTTGGCAATACTAAAAGATAAAAAGCAAAAGTCTTTCCTTTTTTTATCAGACCATTAAGGAAATAGTTCAACGGGTTCATAAGGCAAGGTTATCACACAGGGGATCTGCAGTTTATGACATCCTCGGCGTACGGCGTTTGTGGATGCTGTGCTGTCGGTAAACACTTTTCCTCCTCCTTAGTGCCTCATGTGGACGTTTGAAAAATTACCGCAGGGTTTTAAGAGGGAGAGAATCTGTCTAGTACGAATGCATGTTTATTATTCAAATATCGATATTTGAGGGCAAATTTATTTTTTGGTATACCCCACCATGTTCTGCTGGCTAGATCTCAGTATTCCCCTTCGCAGGCAAGTGTTTCGTTTCGGTCACCTGAGATATTTAAAGTGTGAAATCTTGGAACAATATCACTATATATTTTATTTCGTAATAAGATAAATGTTGGTATTATGGTGGCTTGGTGGTTAAGGAGACGGAACTGTGTCCGGAAGGTCACAGGTTCAATCCACCAGTCACCAGGTTCCACCAGGCACCATCCCCACACACTGCTCACTGCTTTCTTTCGATATACATATATTTTAGCTTGCCGAGCTTCTTTTCAGAGACAGATTTTACTTGGCCTTCAGTTATGAAAGACAGGGTGATTTAGGTCAGAGCTGTTTAGATTTGTCATCCATGAGATGAATTAAATATAGAACGTTTGCAATGTAAGGTCCATAAAAGGGTTATATTGCTTTGAATTAAAATGGTTTAGAAGAATTTCAGGCATAATGTTTGGCCTTTATGCATAATTGGTTCATCTCTTTGAAAAATGTTTGACAGTTCTTGTCTAACGGCGAGTGTAGAGAATATTTAACTGACTAAAGTAACGTAATTTCTGGACTATAGAGCGCTCCTCAATATAGGTCGCACCTGCAAAATTGTTGGGGGCGAAGGGGAGTGAAAAAGGGGGGGTGGTCTTACTCTTTTGCTGTCCTTCTACGATGCAGGGCTTGTTGATGTCCACACACGGCATCTCCACGCAGTTCTCCAGACGCCCACTGGGGCCGCAGCTGCACATTTCGTAGCACCCGGCAGCCCTCATGCGAGTCGGCACCTGGATAAGAGCGTCCTGCTGCACCAGGAACTCGGACGCCTCGCCCAATTTACAGCCTGAAGTTTACGATACCCAGTCGTTACCCAGAGAAGTTTTTTTTTTCGCAGATGAAGACACGGAAGAAACATGTAAAGTAATTCAGTCCAACCTGGTAAACAGAGGTAGGGCTGACAGTTGAGTTCGTCCAGGCACCCCTTCCTGTTGACCTGGCAGAGATGGTTGCTGGGACAGGGGTTAGGGTTGCATGGGTGAATGACCTCCTCAACAACGCTGTTGCCTAAGGAACTGGGGGCTGAAGAAAAAAAAAAAAAGAGGATTGTAAGTATGGGTTGGAAAAGAGAAGGTCATGACATGACACTATCTTTAGCATGCAGTGTGTTAGCATAGTTTACCAATTAGCAGGGGCTATATATAGAAATGTGAAATATCTTAACCTTCGTGTTGTCCTTTGGATGTAGGTGACCCAGGTAGCTGATAATATGCCTTTGTGTGAGTGAGTGTGTGTGTGTGCGTGCTCATTGTCCTTTGGATGTAGGTGACCCAGGTGGCTGATAATATGCCTTTGTCTGAGTGTGTGTGTGTGTGTGCTCCTGTGCTGCACGGCTTGTGCCAATTTTTCCTCATACTCTGATTCTGTGGCTACTGTAAGATGCAAAATGCAAAAGGGGTGTTTTGAATTATTGAGATTGGGATATAATAAAATTCAAATCATGAATTATTATTTAAATTAAACGAAAAGTTAGTGTTAACCAAACTGCTGAAAAACTGGCAAGAAAAGCTACAAATATGAATTTTTTTTTTCTTTCTGTCATGCTGTTGGCTTTTAAGCGTCTGTGCTCCTCTGCCCTCTAGTGGCTGCTTTACATTTGACTGGCACATGTTGCTGTTTGAAGATAATTCCAGAGGCTAAGAGCTGTACAGATGCTCAAGACAGACGGACGGGCGGATAGATAGACAGATAGATAGATAGATAGATAGATAGATAGATAGATAGATAGATAGATAGATAGATAGATAGATAGATAGATAGATAGATAGATAGATAGATAGACAGAATCCCGTTGAGAAATTAGGGGAAATATAGTGACTCACTAAGGTATCTGTGAAGAGGGATGCAGCGTTCAGGGTCATCGATGGGTGACAGTAGTTCACAAATTCTTTCTGGTGTTTGTCCTTCGTGGAAGCGCTTCCTGTCCCCACACTGGGTCAGAATGTCCACACAGTCTGACCTGAAGAAAAATGAAAAATAATTCTGAAATTATGACCAATCCTAAATACTGGAGTGAACCATTCCTTCTTTAGAGAGGAGTTCTTAAACTTCCAACCCGAGGGCCACTTCTGTGGTTCACCTCTATATGTCTAATATATATGTGCATATATATATATTCTATATATAAAATTATAAATATAAAATATAGATACTATATATATTTATACCATATACCTATACAGTAAATATAGACATGTCTATATATATCCATATACTGTATATATATCCTTATATAATTATAAAATTATACATCTACATCTATATACTGTACATATATATGTATATCTACTTATATTTACTGAAGTTTCTTCTCAAGTTTTAACTTTGACTCCTCTGCACTAATAATCTGTACTATCAATGTATCTTTAAACACACAAATTCTTGTTATTTTTGGGAGACTTAAAATGGCATTTACTTAGAGATGCCTGGTCATATTAGCCGACCGATATTATCAGCCCGATATTAGCATAATTACATAATATCGCTAAGAACCGCTATCGGTTATTCCTCCCATAATGAAAACCAGATAACGCGATTCCTGGGATTTGCCAAATATGCTGGAATAGCTTGTGGGGTCCTGAGGTGTTCTACCTCAGTTTTGGGGTCAAACGGCTGCATATATCGGTATGATATTGGAATCGGAAATCGGAAGTGTTTGGACAATATCGGATATCGGCAAACAGTTAATATCGGACATCCTTACATTTAATTATTATATATTTACTCTAGTGCAGTGATTCCTAACCACTGTGTCGTGGTACACTAGTGTGTGAGACCATTAGGTGTGCCGCGATAGGTGCTGTTGCAATATAATTTTGCTTTGTTTGTCAATGCGTGACATGCAGAACAATTAAATACCTTTGCACTAGGTGACCATAAATGGTCATGAAAACTAAACAAAAAGACAATCAGAGCTGTTGAAGAATTTTCTTTATGATTTTCTTCAATTCCTGCGAGCATATCAGCATGTCTTCAAATAAACAGGCCAAGATTTTAGTGAATTATGAGTACATTAAAACCATAAAAATTCAGAGGTAAACTTTCTGTAGATATTTTTTAAGACACAAATTTGCCTGAAAGGCTTCAACTGACTACTGCGGATGGGTAACGGATAAACATACTTGCATATGACGCTTCCCCTAAACTTGCTGTGGCAGGGTTTGATCTGCAGGGAACACGCTACGGCCTTCCACATGTCTGGCATGCACTTCCTGATGTCCAGTACTGGGATGTTCATGAACGGCATCTTTATAGTGCCGTTGGACCAGAGCTTGATGTCGTTCATAGCGCCCTGGTCTGACTGGACGTTACAGCTACGAAACAGCTCTGTGGGCCTGGGGACAAAAAGAGAGCAAACGTCAGGCAGATACAAATAAGTTAACAGGGGGAAAAAAAAACACCCAGTAACACAGCTCATCTGGCTTTTGTTATAACGGCATATTCTTGCAGCTGTACTGTTCCAGAGGGAGGTCACTGCTGTCTGGAAGGCTAATACCAGGGTTGTTTTCCTCACTGTAGCAAGGAGTGTGCGTTTAATGTCAGATTGGCATGGCTGCTCTCGTGTGAGTCATCTAATTGGTGGTTTCAAAAGAAGTCCCAGTCCAAATTTCTGGGTGTGGTGCAATCATTTCCCTTGCCCTCGATGAGTGGATTCCTTGTAAATACACCCAAACTGCCTGTGCGTGTGCATGTGGATATTGTTCCAAAAGGTTCAGCTGTGGTTTGCAGCCAACCGGATGGCGGCCAATGATCTGAATCTTAATGCAAACCATTGATTTTGTGTTCGTTTGTGACACATGCAGTGCAGCCATTTCACATCAGAGCATCAAAACGGCGAGTTTGAGGCGGAGGTAAGAGGTAAACATGGCATATAATTTGTACTCGATTAGGTTCATAGAAATTTTGGTCATCAGATCGCATGAATTAAAAGTGCTGCTGCAGTCGGAAAAATGTATAGTGTGAAGCCAAATCACTCCAAAAATAGCCTTAAAAAATTTGACAAAGACAAACTCAGAAAAAAGAACAATAAATAAAAGATTTAACGCACTACAATTTAGAAGTTTGAAGTTTGTTCCTAGCTTTAATCCTAGCTTTAATCACTTGTTTTAAATACCCTTCTTTACGCTGCAGCTGTACTGTGAAAGACACACACAGTTACTGCACATGTGTACCTTCACCCTGACACAGTGTTTGTGCTCAAAGCTACACGTCCTAGCGTTTGATCCCCTCGGGGGACTTGAACGTCATGCTAGGCTCTTTTGTAGCCCATCAAAAAAACTTTTGTTAGCCTGCTGTTCAGGCGCCACAGAAATGCAGCATGATGTCCATCATGGCTTTAACGTGAAAGAAAACAAGCCTGAGATTGGAACAATGTTACCCTGACTTAGACCCTACATAAGCAGAGTACTCTACATGTGCTAGTACTTCATGGGTGACATTGTGGGTAATACAAACTGAAATACTTGCGTGGTACCTTTTTCTACACCTTGGTGAATTTAAGGTCTTAATATTTCATTGATAAAACCTCACTGATATCTTTACCATGTGCATGCCTATTATCCAGTCTGTAAATGTGGTACTGTGTGTTTAGTTTAAGTCCATTTTGTAATGTCACATTTTTGTGTTCGTAATGTTTTATGTCAAATCCAATCCCCAGATCTCCAAGGTAAATCAAAAAAAGCGATATCTACAGTAGGGGTGTCCACACTTTTTTGGCTTCGGGACTACTATTCAAATGAAAAAATAAAATAATAAAATATAAAATATATCAAAATGTAAAATATATATTCACTCAAATAAACTGAACATATATATATACATTATATTAGGGCTACTATTCAAATGAAAAAAATAAATAATAAAATATAAAATATATCAAAATGTAAAATATATATTCACTCATATAAACTGAACATACTTTATATATACAGTATTAGGGATGTCCGATATTAACTTTTTGTCACTATCCGATATGCCGATATTGTCCAAACAATTAATTTCCGATTCTGATATCAACCGATACTGGAATAGCGGGGCCTGGTGGTTAAGGAAGTTAAATGCCGCCTTTTTTCATACCCTCCCATGCTAGCCCCTTGGCCTGATTGGTCTGTCACCGGGGCATTAAGCTATTTTTAGAGCACACATCATTTGGCGAAACCCAGGCACTGCGTTATCGGGTTTTCATTATCGGAGAAAAAAAATCGATAACGATTCTTACAGATATTACATAATAATGCTAATATCGGGCCGATAATATTGATCAGCCGATATTATTGGACATCCCTATACATTATTTATATTGGGGTACTGATTAAATTCATGTATTACTGGTAAAGTAGTTGTTGATTTTACATCTTAAAAAAAAACCATTAAATATATGTTTAACATTTTGTCATATTTGCCGTAAATGCGAATATCCCTGGTGTAAAACGTGATCTTGTTTTTCTGAAAGAATTCAATATTATCACCAGCATTTGTTGTTTCTCCCGCTCTAGGTGATTGGCATAGTGCTCTGTGTGTGTGCGTGTGTGTCTGTGCCATATATTTGCATTTGAGCCTTTGAAGTCCCTACAGTATATTTGGCCTCTGGCCTCGTCTGTAGACAGTGTGTGAAGCGTGCTGTGGCACTGATAGCTGCAGACCTCACTCAGGCCTCAAACAGTTTTCATCTGTTTGAACTGTGTCTGTTCTAGCTGTTTAGTTACTTTTTTGGGGGCCAATATTACAGTGACAGAAATGAATACGAACACAGCAATATATCCTGCTTATGTGAAATTGTTCTCAAAACATAGTTAGGTATATTTTACTTTAATTGATATATTTGTATTATTCTTGCACTGTTTGTGACGACACCGATACTGCGCCTCGGAATATCTGCCGATACCCATACGCCTTGGAGGACTTGACTGCAAGACTAAATAGCTGCGAGTACTCCATAATGTATTAATACATGTTTTTGCAATTGATTATTTGTTGAAATTACCGAAATATTATTGCACATTGCTCCGCGTGATAAAAAACATAAATTACCAAGTTAAGAAACTTTGTTTATTTTTAAGCTCCCGAGGACCACACAAAATGACTTGGCGGGCCACATTTGGCCCGAGGGCCTTGAGTTTGACACCGTTTTCCCTCCAGCGGTTGCTGAGACGAAAGTGTCCCTTTTTACAGCACGTCAAAGATAAGTTGAGGGTTTGGACTTATCGGATCTGACGGCCTATAGTATCGGATCGAGCCGCTAATTGCTAACCCAGTGCCAGATCGTTCCACTTGCTAGGTGGTAACTCTCATTTTTTGGGGGGAAAAATGTTGTTCTGGTAATTCCTCGCTTTTGGCTCTGCTGCGGATGGCTGCTCTTGCTCACTGAGTCACTGTGTTTGTCGCCTGGCTTCATGCTGCTGGACCAATTGCCTTCTGGTCAACCACTCGCCACAGCAAGTCGCAGTTTGTGCCTCTGCAACCACAGGCCCTCATCGATGTAATTGCTATTCCACACTCTTTTTTTACGTAAACTGGAGGAGAGGTTACTTAGAGATTGTGAGAAATTGAGTGAATCTGAGGTCTGAACGTTTTTTTAAGTTTTACAACAACACTTATTTACACTTTATTTCAATTATTTTCGGACACTTTTGGTACCTGTTTATATTTGCACTGCTATGTTACATAATATCCATCTATCTGAATACGCTCATGTCTCTTTTCAGTTTACCATCACAGGATAGATGAGAGTTTTACAATTCTTGGTTGAACCTTAATTTACTAGCCCTAGGGATCCTACACTCATGTACGGTATATTTCCGATATCGGGCGAAATTTCGGGATCAAACATTGAGAAAAAAAACAATCTCTACCCCGTCCGATCTGATACCTAAGCTCAAATGCTCGACTTAACTCAGTATTTCTGAAATAGGTGAGAAATATGGCCCGCTGGACATAAGTGTACCAATGCTGTAATGCTTGAATGATAACAAGCCTCCAGTCACTAGGTGGCAGCAACTCATACAGTGGTTTGTACAGATAAAAAATATACGTTATTAGGTTCTCAATAATAATTCTATTCCCACTATCACCTCAGCAACAACAGCTGCCCAATGCTGGGCGAGAAAAGAAGGTATTGATATTAGCATCGTCAGATACTCCAAGTCTAGTATTGGTATCGGACCAAAAAAAAGTTTTATCAAGCCATCCCTAAATAACAATGTTTGTTTACTCAAACAATGAAAAAAACTTTCTAGTGATACACCACGTTATTGATAGTGAGGACATTTTGTTTAACCCAAAAATATCAAATATTAAAAAGATTTAAAAAAATGCAATGGTGACCTGTTGTTGAAGTTGGTGCAGTAGGCGAGGTCTTTGCAGCCCAGCTGGCAGGGTTCTCGGACGTCCGCCAGGCAGTTAATGAGCTCGGCCTCCACGGGGTTGTACTCACAGAGCTGATCGAAGTCCTGCCACGTTTGGCTGCCCCAGTTGGTGCTTATTTCCTGACACATTTCTCTGGAACGGCATAGGACAGAACAGGGTTAATGTGCCTTAGAAGAAGAACAGCTTTTTAGCGTTGTCTTCATCAGGGCTAATAAGAAATACTACTACTTTAACTGATTATACTACTACTACTACTACTACTACTACTACTACTACTACTACGTTTTTTCTTTAGCGGGCACCATTCTCATATTTATCGACAATTTCATGCCTTATTTCCATGGTCACCATGCGTTTCTTCTTCTCACTAACATCCTTAGCAACGACTTTCTTAGGACTCATACGTGAGAAAAATCACGTATATAACGCAAGCACAATACAGAAGACTCCCGGGAGATGGGTGTGGAAGTCGACGAACGCGTGAAGTGAACGAGTGAAGCAGCGTGGGCTCGGCCACCTAGCATCGGCATCTGTAAGGCTTGCTTGTATCTCGAAATACTCATATGTCGAGACGCTCGTATCTCAAGGATCCACTATATATATATATATATATTTTAAGAGTATACATTTATATGGCAATAGCTGTAATGATTTGTAGTGCCAGCGATTTAAACATTCGTTACTAAATGTCTAGCTTAGGTACCGGTTTCGCAACGCTACGAAACCTATATAGTGTATGCTGTACCTGCAGAGTGAAGTGTTGGCCTTGGAGCAGCAGTGCAGTTTGGCACAGTCCATCTTGACTGGATGGGGTGTTTCCACTTCAGGTGGAGAGGGAGGTTTGGAACCCAGAAAGCACTGCCACATGGGTTCCTGAGGGAGGGGCTGGGAGCCGCACTCCTTGATCAATCCCTCCATGATCTCATGCTCTGTGTTCATGGTGCGAAGTATTTTCCTGCAAGCGACCTGGCAGTGGGTGGCTTCCGCCCGGTCACAGCAGTACAGACCTGGTTATGAGGGAATGGGTAAAAGGTTAAAACTGCACAACCAATAGTATCTAACTACCAGGTCCATGAAAACCATTACGTTTTAGTCTAATTAACTGCTATCTTCACGGGGTTTTAACAAGAATGATCAATGTCCTAACAAAAATATAAGACATTTACTTAAGTCTTAACTCATTCTTTCATAGGCTCCCAATGCAAAAAGTTAGCTTAGCTTATTAAGCTTAGCTTAGTGGTTCCCAAACTTTCTCTGCTTGGCTCCACTTTGATTCTTTAGAAAATTTTGACACTCTCCAAAAAGGTTTTCAGATACGGGAGACAGCAAAAACAAGAGAGATACCTTTAAAAAATGGCAGCTTTTACAATAATATTGTCAGATATTAATTTAACACCTCCTTAAACCAACACATTTTTTTGCCAGTCTCCTGTTAAACATTTACAGCATTGGACAATATGCTGCGTTAAGTTTCATTCATTCATTCTATCCGCAACCCCCCGTGCAATGGCACTGCGCCCCCTGCAGGGGACACACACCCCCACTTTGAGAACACTGCATTACCAGATCCTCTAAACAAGTATCCAACTTTTTTTTTCCTTCTGTACACTGAACAAACTTTATCATGCAAAGCCATGAATACTTCACGACTTCGGAACACCTTCCAGAAGATCGAGTTGTACGTGTGATTCAACATGTTTAAAAACTTAAAAAACTCCTCTCCATAATACAGTCAATTGATACAATAAGTTGAAATGATAAATATGCGGCAAAGACGGATAGGTTTGACAAATATTATTACAAAACTGAATGAAATCACACGCTCATAAAGCCATCTGGCAACAGTGAGGTGAAAAATAAATTTTCTTTCAACAGGAAGGAATCTCTGAGCAGGGCATGGAAGAGAGCGAGAGAGAGAGAGAGAGAGCAGGAGGAGACCTAAGATGCTATTATAAATGCACAATCACACTAGCAGATAAAGTGCAAACAAGTTAAAGGAAAATGACTCCCTCTAGTGGTTGTTGATGTGGTGTTGTACAGTAAAGTATTGACACTATCTTCAATAGGGCTTGTGTATGGGGATGGTTTGACAAAACGTTACCATCTCCAATACGCCGATACTGCAACTTGGAGTATCTGCCGATAAAGATATCAACTTTCTTCGTTCTTGCATAACAACATCTTGCAAAGTTAAGTTGAGCATTTGGGCTGAGTTATCAGATGGGACAAGCTACGGTTGTTGTTTTTTTTAATGTTCGATCCTGAAATTTTGACCAATATTGAACCAATGCTAAGTATCGGATTGAGCCATTCGTTATTGAATGTCCGATAATATCATGGTTATGTTATATCGGTAAGAATCGTTATTAGGTTTTTCATCCGATAATGAAACCCTGGTAACGCAATGTCTAGGGTTTCCAGGGTACCCAGATGATGCGACGTAAAAATAGTTTTGAACTGAAAGTGAATTATTTTAATAACACATCACTATAATTGCCCAAGGAATTGCCCGGCCATTAACTGCGGGTGGTATATTATTGTCCAGCATAAGGGAAGAAGCAGATCCCAAAACGTTGATGTGAGAACCTTCAAAAACAATGGGAGGAACATTATCTAAGGTTAAAGTTAAGGTTGAATTTTATTGATCGTGCAACAAAAAGTGTCCGTTTTCGGCATTAAGAAATACATAAGGGTTGAGAAACGGTGGCAGTGACACAAAATGCAACATTTCTAATGGTAAACCTATCATCACGCGATGTTGCTCGAAAATGTTGCAAGAGAAAACCGCCAAATTGCAGAGGTGACTCACGAAGAAGATGCCCAGTGCGATCAATATCTTATTATATCCAATCCACCGACGCGCTAACCATCTGCTTGTACATTCCAGTGAGGCGTTGCAATATTAAGGAGTGCACTGAGAGCTGAGTCAAGTTCCTCAAGATCCTCCACCCAGACACAATGTGTCTTCACGGTGCAGACTATGGAGCCGAGCAGCTCAAAGAAAAGCTATTTTCTGTTTTATTATTTAAAAAAAAAAAAAAAAATCAAAACTCTAAATGACAAAACCAACTGATGCGTTCTTCATTTATCATTTTTATTTTCTCTTTATTTATTGTAATCAGTGTTTATGGACATCCTGGTTAATCGATTGAGTATTTTAGCTTGGTTTGTGCTAGATTTAAAAGCTTCACAGTTGTCTGCTCTTTTCTTCCCCTTGAGGAGAATGGCCCTATCGCATTGATTTGTAACTTTTGGTCAATTAGCGAGGACCCGAGCAAATAAAAGTTTCTAAAACTACTTCTGTTTCACAATGCCCTTCCCCAAGTTCTGGCCACAACTTCATGTCAATAAAGATTTTATTTTGCTTTTGAGAATTTTTTTTTTTCTGATTTGTTTTGTTTGGTTCATTATATTGCGCCCTATTGCACGGATGTGTCATATATTATTTTTTATAATATTGTTAAAATAGGCTATTTTCTAGGGATGTACGATGTTAACTTTTTGCCCATATCCGATATTCTCCAAACACTTAATTTCCGATTCCGATATCAACTGATAGGGCAGTGGTGGCCTAACTGCCCTGGCACCAGCAACTCTGCCCTGGCGCCACCTGCTGGCACCAGCAACCCATACAGTCAACCGATATTATCGGACATCCCTAGTATTTTCTGTATTGGTCAATAACTGATGTCGCCCCCTAGTGTAATGAAGAAACCTGCATCTTATTGGAGTTGCATGCATTTAAGCTTTAAAATAAAAGTCTGTGTTTTTCTTATTTGTTTTCAGGCAAATGAGTACAGGTTCATATAGAAAAATATTCACATTTAATAAAATATAATTTTCACATTCAAAATTCATCAAGCGGGCCAGATTGAACCCCACAGCGGGCCTGGTTTTGTGCCTCGGACTGTATGTTTGACACCCCCGCCCTAAGATAACAAAGACTTAAATTCCTGGGGTTAAAGAGAAAGCTGTAAAGCAGAAGGACACTTACTATCTATGGGGCTGCGTATGGGGTAGGACTTGGTGAAGTTGTTGACGCAGCTGAGCAGCTGAGGACTGTGACTCTGACAGTACTCTTTGACAGCGGTGATCTGAGACACGGTGGGTGTGGAGTCCGTCCTGAAGATGGCCTGGCAGTACTCTCGGCAGGTGGTGTGACGTCCTGCATAGCTGCAGCATGTGGAGCCCACTGAGGAAAAACACACACACACACAGAGTCCATTACTGGAACGTCGGTACCGGCCGATGTCAGTTAACGAGACAAACCAAGGATAGTAAAATAAAAATATATTAGCGTCTTAGCAGTTACCAATACTATACTGCAAAGTGCCTTTGGATTAAATTTTAATTAGCCAACACAACTAGTAATACACAGTGTTCCCTCTCCTATGGTGGTAGTTGCGTTCCAAGACCCACCGCGAAATTTGTAAAAATTGCAAAGTAGAGGCGAGATATTTATTATATTATTGACGTATATATATTTACCCTTTACGAAACTCCCTCACATTGTTATCAACGCTCCCTATACTGTATTACCCTTTCCTACACAAGCATATGCAAAGTACAGTTGTGTAATGGCGTGAAGTGACTGAGAGAGTGACCGAGAGACAAGGGGAGATGCTAGGAGATGCTACGATGCATGAGCCAATCAGCGGGAGGAAGAGAAGAGCACGCTCAATTAGCCAATAGTACACCGAGCACACATTGTATTAGCCAATAGTATGCTGTGTACGATCTCGCCTAGGTAAACAAAGCTACCGATAGCTATAGCTTATTTCAATTTCAAAGCGAGAATCCACATTTTTAAAGCCAAAACTTTCATATGGATAATTTTTATGATGTCTTTTCGTTTATTTTTTGCTATATTTCGCAATATGGCGAAAATTTCACAAGATCAGGTTTAAAAAAAAATAAATCTGCGATTGTACTGAGTGACCGAAAGGAGAACCGCGATATAGAAAGGGAACATTGTACACCCTAAATATATAAGTGATTGACATCACTAGGTTACTCTAAGTTGCAGTATCGGTATCGGACTTGAAAAGGTGCGTTGAGCCATCCCTCGTTCGAATTCTGATGATTTGCTCAGTGAGTTTATTCAACTTTTCGTTTATTTTTTGCTATATTTCGGAACATGGCGAAAATTTCACAAGATCAGGTTAAAAAAAAAATAAATCTGCGATTGTACTAAGTGACCGAAAGGAGAACCGCGATATAGAAAGGGAACACTGTACACCCTAAATATATAAGTGATTCAAGTTGCAGTATCGGTATCGGACATTGAGCCATCCCTCGTTCAAATTCTGATGATTTGCGTAGTGATTTTATTTACTGACTGGAAACAGATGAGGTGAGCTTAAATGAACTTACTTTCATTTTTGGTGATGCAGCTGTAGAGAGGATTCTGAGATGAGAGAAACAAGAGACGGATGATTAAAGCTTTGTTTATCTTTATCTTTGTATATCTTTTTTTTTTACACTCAATCCATTCCTATATTCCCCTTGCTATTAACCCGAAAGAGACTCACCTCTGTAATTTTCTTGCATACTTTGGTTATATCACTTTTAGACGATGCCTGTGAATATAAACCACACAAACAATGTCAAACAAACATGATATGTAGAACTGAGCTGCACATGTTTCAGACATTCTCTCACCTGTCTGCATTCCCTGCGACACTCAGCAGAGATGGCCAGCTCACAGCAGCCCAGTCCCACCCAGCCATCGGACTTTCTCGATACTCCTGAAAACAAATGGAACAAAACAGAAGCAAAGATTTTTTTCAATTTTTTTTTTTTTTTTGCTGTTTTCAACATTGTTTATTAAAGATATTTTTTCCATTATCTATTCAAAAACGCCATCTGTCTTTAACATGAAATAGCAAACATGTTATAAACAAAGTTGTTTTTCAACTTTGGGGTTGCGACCCCATGTGGGGGTCACCTGGAATTCAAATGGGGTCACCTAAAATGTCTATAATTGTATATATATTTGTAATAATATTTTTTTTTGTTTTTCAAGCTCACAGAAACTTTCACTTTCATGAAAATTTATCGAGTTCAAATAAAATGCAGCATATAAAAATATCTGAGTTGGATCATCTTCGTTAACTGCTGTGATCATATGAGAGAAAAAAATGTATCTGGGGTCATCTGGTATTTGTGCTGTCAAAATGGAGTCACAAGTCAAAAAAAAAAGTTGGGCATCACTGCCTTCACCCATGATTGAAGTGGGATATATTTTGTTGGCCTGGCTGGCTTTTAGTTGGATTGTATTGGGAAAGATTTAATTATGGTGGGTATTTCCAGAAGGGAAAAAAAAAAATACGAAAAATAATGACAAAATTGTAGAGAGGCACTTTGGAAATAAAATCAAGAGAGTTTTAAACCTGGTGTTTTGAGGAGAAGTGGTTTCACAGTGGGCATAAACCCTGAACACTACTGAAATGCGTCAACATCAAAGAACTGATTATATCTGAGTGCCACAAAGGATCTGCAGGAGGTACTTTTCCACAGCCTCCATCAACCTCTTACTGACTCCTGGGGCCGACTGGATACAAAAAAGAGCCAAACAAAAACAAAGTATCTTACAATCTGAAAAGAAATACCATCTTAATGGTTTCTTTCTGTTAAAGAAGCACATGCAGCACCGCTTTAGGCAAGGAGGAAACTCAAGAGGCTAACACTTGGGATTCATACAAACAATAAATTCAGGTGCGTTTTTTTAAAAAAAAAGTGCAATATAGTAGGTAGGTAGGATAAATATTTGAAAAGAGAATTGTTTTAGGTAAAACAAAACTATAACAACTCTGTTTTACAGGTATCTATCTTCCCGGAGAAATACCTGATTTTTTCCAGCAGTCAGTTTCAACTGACAAAGCTTCTTGAATAAAAAGCTGAAAATATGTTTGAGAAACCAAGACAGTCCAAGACAGACTGCTTTGGAATAATTGATTCCAAAATATATTTATGCAAAAAAAAATTTTTTTTCTATTGACACAACACTGCCTATGGCAGTGGTTCCCAACTTTTTTGCCTTTTTTGACCCCATTCTGACATTTCATTTCATTTTTCTTCTAGAATTACTACTTAATCATGTTTGTTATACTGTGTTGCAAATATTTTATTTTCCCTGACCAAATGTTGTTCAAGATTAAGAAGAGTGCAGTGTTTTAATAATAATTTTAAAACTTAACTTTTTGACCGGCAGGCCTAAAATTGTCCTAAAATTTAACAGGGCGTCCGGGTCAGGAGCAGATAGATGAAGCGTTCATGCGAACTTAGATAACTGACTGAATGTAAATGTCATGCAAAAAGGCTAAAATGCTAAAGTGCTTTTATCATTTTCTACACCATCTATTGGGAAAATGTGGGTATTGCAAGCTGAACGGGCCAGAACCGGCCCCCGGGCCTTAGTTTGCACATGCCTTGTTTAAAACAACAAATAAATTAGGTATTAAGTGGATGGAATTTGGAAGAAGTACTGCAAAGAGGGACAAAGAGAAGATCATATATTTGAAAAGCAACAACATTAAATTACAATAAGTAGCATGCAACCTTTTTTAAGCACAGCATCTTAGACAAATGTCACTAAATATTGGTATTGCATTCTTCTTCTTCTTCTACAATATTGTCAGCTCATATATGTCAACGCTTTTTGAAAATAAACCAAATTACTAATAAGAGTTGTCTGTCTCTTACCTGGAAGCGTAGAATTAATGCACACCCACAGTTCGTTCTACAGGACAAAAAGAGAGAGTGTTACATTTAATGAGCACGTTTCTACTGAAAACAGAATAATAACATTACAAGTCATTCTTCTATGATGAATTAATGCTGTAAAGTCTGACACAAAAAACAGAAAAAGTTATTTTATTGGAACTCTATTAAACATATTTAAACAAATTATGCCCAACATTTTGAAAACATAGAGCATATGAGGCTGTTTTCTCTCAGAATTTTGCATAGCAAAGATGATATAAATGGTTTTATAGGGTTAACCTGTTGTGGAAAATAAGTTAAACAAAGCGTGAGTAAAAAAACCTACAAAATATAAAAACTTGACCTCCAATTCGAGAATGTGTTTTGCATCATCTCTTCAACAGAAAGCTAATTATGCTAATAATGCTAAGTCAGAGCAGTGTGAGGTGGAATTGGTTTTGTTATGAATGGACTGTTCATATATTTAAAGTATTTATATACTTGTTCACATAACATCCTTATAATTATACTGGTTCTGCTTATATGTATACATATATTTACTATAGAGGTAATGTGGTCTACTTGGTATACTTACGCATGCACATATAGTTACATTAGATAGATAGATAGATGGCTAGTTAGAAAGATGAAGGCTTTGAAGAAGCCAAATAGCTAGCTAGCTATCTATCGGTAGATAGATAGATAGATAGATAGATTACAATCAAAAACACTAATACTAATCTATCTGTCTGTCTATCTAGCTATCTCTGTCTATCTATCATAGCTAGCTAGCTAGCTAGCCAGAGACAGAGATAGCAGACCTGAAGAACACAATCAGTTCTGTTAGCTTTAGCAGTGTTGGTTTTACACTCATTACTCTTGCACTAACAACTTGAAACACCCTCTGTGTGTTTGCTGGAGAACAAAGTTTCTCTTCAGTAAGTGTTGACATGATTCACGGAACAGATAATGAGAGTGTGACTGTAGACGAGACACGACCATGATTTGTGATCAACCGTGGTCTAATAAAGGCCTAATCACACCAGCATGAACGAGTCAATCAATCCAACATCAACGCCAATGCGTCTGCAATGTTTTCACAAAGGATCAAATTACCATGGTTTTAAAGCAATAACCAGACAAATCATAGAGTTTTTTTGGACATATCATTGTAATATATACATAAGGAAACAGCATTCAAATTGCATAGCCAGCTATTGATAGTAGGTTCGTAGTAGTGCGTAGTTTGATTCCAGTAAAATCAGAACAAAACCGTAAAGGGAACTTAAGTTGAGTTTGATAAATAAGAAAAAAACATGTTTTAAAGGAACCGTAAAGGGAACTTAAGTTGAGTTTGAGAAATAAGAAAAAAACATGTTTCAATGTTTTTAAAAAAACAAAGTCTAATTACTGGTGTGTTTCTAATAGACTATTGGAGACAGATGTGACGCACACCATGCACACACACTATCTGCTTTGTAATTATAACTTGTGGGTGGAGGCTGTGCGTGTTTTGTGTGTGTGTGTATGCATAATAGATTCCGTTGATGTACCCACGAAACCACTTCCTTCTCGGAATTAACGTCAGTACCAGTCAATACCACCTTTATCTTAACTTTGACCAACAGTTAATTAAAGAACACGGCAGAACATCACAACACTGCATGTATTCAAAGCGAGATGACACATGGCTAATGTTTCAGCTTGAAGTTGTACCCGAAGCTTCATTTTTCTCCGATCCATTTAAGTGTCATACCTCTGCATAGGTCTGTTGTGGTGAGAAGGGGCTGAGCCGAAAGGCAAACCCCTCGATTTACTGGTCAATCTATGTTCATACCCTCACCTATGGTCATAACATTTGGGTTATGACCGAAACAACAAGACAAGACAGATACAAGCAGCCTATCTAGATCTATCTAGATCGATCGATCGATAGATAGATAGATAGATAGATAGACAGATAGATAGATAGACAGACAGACAGACAGACAGACAGACAGACAGACAGATAGATAGATAGATAGATAGATATATAGATAGATAGATAGATAGATAGATGATAGATAGATAGATAGATAGATAGATAGATGATAGATAGATAGATAGATAGATAGATGATAGATAGATAGATAGATAGATAGATGGGTAGACGGGTAGACGGGTAGATGGGTAGATGGTAGATGGATAGACAGACAGACAGATAGATAGATAGATAGATAGATAGATAGATAGATAGACGGGTAGATGGATAGATGGGTAGATGGACAGACAGATAGCTAGATGGAAAGATAGATAGATAGACGGCAGGTTTGTTATCAACAATGTATAAGGGGGCCCATGTATTTTTAAAGTCAGATACTCAAGACCTGCAGTGATACTGCAGCCAGAGGCATAATGACACACATAGAGAGCACATCAATACTTCAATGCAGTCTTTTCACTATACATTACTGCAACCCTCTGCAACGATGACGTACACAGTGAACAGACTTACCATAGACTCTGGACAGTAGCTAGGTAACCTCTGGAGGAGATGCTTCAGACGAGACTCACTTTTTATAGTTGCAAGCTGCAGGGCCAGAACACAACAGAGAGTCAATGGAAAGAAGAACACATGTATTTAATTTCTTGTTTTTGGTCAGTGGAAGTACCATAAAGTATTAGTAGATAGACAGAAAGACAGACGGATTACATAGTTCGGTATCTTTAAATACGATAAAATACAGCAGCATAAAACACAGAGAGATAAAAAATATAAATAAAAATACAGAATGGTACAAGGACACGCAAAAGAACCACAAGATAAGTAGGTTGGTAAGGTGCAGCAGCCAGATGATAATGATAATGGTAATAAAACTGATGGTAAGAGGGGAAAAAAAACCAAGGATATTGTACAGATATGATATTTAATATCAATATGGTTAGTCTAGGGGAATATCACTTAATAAAACATTAAAAACATTATGTATATGTTCCAGTATGTGGAATGAAGTGTAGGGGTTTACCGTGCAAGAAGTAAATAGATAAGAAGTTCAACAAATTATATCCATAACCCATAGAACACTTTGGAATGATGAAACAAGACTTTCTTAAGAAATTTCTGAGAGATGCCAAAATAACCAAGAAACGCTGTAGGTCGAGTACATCGTAAACAGAGGAGCCTCTGTATTACTGTCTTAATAATACCATGGTACAAAACGTATTTAAGTTCGAGGATGTTTTTTTCTGGCAAGAAAGTAGTCATGGGAAAATGTAGTGCAGTTACTCCCAACCTTTTTTGAGCTATAACACTGTCTCTAGTCACTAGTCACACAAACACTCAAACGTGCAACAAGCCTGGGAGAACGCAGCCACTGCCAGCAGCCAAAAGTCTGACTGGAGAGTGAGGGCGTGAGTCAGGCCAAGAGGGTGTGATTTCCAGTTTCACAGACTGACGCTGTGTCTGTAGAGACGTTTTGTTGCTGCCAAATAGAGGTTGAAAGTAAATTGAAAACATGCGATGTCTACTGGGGTACAGGTGCATATGACGTGTGTGCACAAGGACTTCGGTACCAAGTCAATGCCAACGTGCGAGCATTTTTGGAAGAAATGACGGGGGCAGTCAGCGCTGCTGCCAACAAGAACAGTTACTAATTTTTGTTTTTTAAAATGGCTTCAGCACCGCCACTTGTTGATAAGCTGTGGCCAATTTCAGGCTGTAGCACCAATGAGCTTTTCTGAGCAGTACTAGTATCCTCAAAGTGTACAAGGTTAATTAAAATATTTAATATGAGATTATTCATAATTAAGCATAGCATTTCATCCACATTGACGGACTACTTCTTTCGTGATGATTTCTTTTAAGACTTCCATTCAATAGATGTAATATTGCATTAAGCAGTCCCTTAGGGCAGTGGTGGCCTTGGCTCAGAGAGGTTACTGGTTCAAATCCACTGTGCATGTGCACTGTCTCGCCGCATTGCTAAGCTTGAGCTGCCCCCTACGCTCTAAGGTGACGGGTTAAAGGCAGAGGTGCAGTGGTGTGTTGTGTTACAGTAAGAATTCATCACTTTCACTTTGTTGGAGCTCACATTTATCGACTTTTAAAACCATCTTCAAGGCCTATTTGAAGTGGAATAAACATGTCCTCAAAAATTCAAATTCAAATAATACTTTAAACTTAAACTAAAAGGACCAGATACAAGCTAAAAATTCCCTATGTTGACAACAATGTTTTCCTGATACTCCAACTTTGGAGTATCAGGTCAATCGACTAGAGCGGCGGTCCCCAACCTTTTTTCATACCATGGACCGGTCGGACGGTATCGGGTGTTACTGCGGACCGGTAATATCGCAGCATGATTGAAGGATCATGAATGACCTGAATATATATTTTTAGTGTCCCACTGCGGCCTGGTACCAAATGACCTACGAACTGGCACCAGTCCTCGGACGGAGGGTTGGGGGCCCCTGGACCAGATCACGCCCAAACTACCACAATCAGAAAATCTGATTTGAATCTCAGTGTATTTTTATGCTGCCACAGAAAAACGTCTTCTACATCCTTGTCTCTTTTGCCATGAAGGACACAAGTGCTGTCTGTTTGTGTGAAAGTGTGTGTTTGTGTTCAGCTCAAATGCATGAGGCGGAACATTTTCTGTACTTCAAAGAGCCACAACACACAAAAAAAACCTTACATCACTCTACTTCACAAATCTCTATTGCGAGCCAAAAAGAATGAGCTGAGAAGAGACAGGACACTTCTGTCTGTATGCAATGCGGTGTGTGTGTGTGTGTGTGTGTGTGAATGTGTCTGTCTCGGTACAGCCATACCAACAAGGACACTTTTTGAGAAGATAAAATTGTTGTACAAATTCTTTGAGGGAACGTATTGAAAGATTTACAAAAAAGTCGTTGAATTGATTAAATCGTGACTTGATTCAGTACGGTCCAATGTGCTCGTGTTACCGTACGACACACATGCAAATCGGGCACATCGTGACATGGCTTGCTGAGCGGAGTGGATATGCTCACTTGGGAACATCAACCGGACATAAACACGTCGCTGTTTCATGGTGCACACGATTACTTTGCTTGATGGCGAAAAATCGATCTCTTGCCAGATTAATCGATATGATAAAGTTTCAATGAAATAGTCAAATACTTGTAGTAGTTGTGGTTTGAGTAAGGGGCTAGTGCTGTGCTTCTCAAAGTGGGGGACGGGCCCCACTGGTGGTGAACAGACACATGGCAGGTGGGGCACGAAAAACGGGAGTATCCGTTGTATTATTTGTGGATTTTGATTCATTATAATAAAACATGACGTTACTTGGTGAGTTCAATACATTTTATTTAAATTGTTATTTGTAGAAATTTTTGTCGGAGCAACAGGGGTAAGTTAAATCCTCACTTCAAAGTGGGGAATGATTAAAAAAAGGTTTGAGAGCCACTAGGCCAGTAAGTGAATTATGTATGTAGGAATTGCTAACAAAAATCAGAAAATAGCATGTGTGTGTGTGAGTGCGTGTAGGTATGTTTACCTGGTCACAAGCGTCTTTACAAGAGGAGAACTCAGCAGCATGCTGGCAACAGGTTGGATCTGGGGAGAACAATAACAGTGAATGACAACCATGTACCATTTTTTTTTGTATATATTTAGTGTTTTTATATCAATATTTCAAAGGTAATTTCTAGCCAAGACATCGTTAATTTTGGAACCGTAAACAATAAACAGTGAAAAAGTACTCTATGTAGCGATGCTTGACTCTGGCCGCAAGTTCGATCCCAAAGCCCAAAAACATGCTTAATAGTACAGTTGAGCATTTTGTTTTTACCCCAAAAAAATCCATGAGGACTAGTTGATAACACCACATCGTAGGATGGAAATTCAGACACAGGTCAAGAACCCCCTGAAATAATACATTGCAGTATAGAACACGCCTGCAATCAATCATATACAGCAATGCAGTGCTATCTAGACCCAAGTGCCTGCATCCAATGACATTCATTTCAGTCGTTTGAGATTTGAGACTTGACTTGCACTTGGGAAAATAGACTTGAAACTCCCCTTGACATACAGTAGACTCTCAAGAGAATTGACACTTGATACTGAGTCTGATACGTGCAAAGGTTGTGTAGGAGAACGAGACTAAAATCATGGCCTTTTCCACACACACTGTTCACTTTGGTGATGGGTTAAAAACAGAGGTCACATTTTGTTGTGTGCTGTGTAGTTCACTTTCCTTTCCTTTCCATGTCCTGTGGAAAAAGGCCTAACTAATGTGCTGTGTAAATATGAATAGGGCTCAACCGTCTTAATGGGTTAACACTGTACACAAACACACACCAAAAGTTGGCTGGCAGCGAGACAATCGAACCACACTGCAGCTCTACATTCCACCCAGTGACTTGGCTGCATTCGTTGTCAACAAACAGTTCCCAATTCATTTTGACATATCGATGCTTAACTTGACGCATATCCAAAAAAAAAAAAAAAAAAATCATTGGAGCCTGTGCAAAATCACATTCAGCTCAGATGTTTTTGACTCTTTACCATTATTAATACAATTTGATTGATTTTTTAATTAATTCAAGGCCTAGATCAGGGATCTCTGATATTAACAGATTGAAGTCTAAAACATTTTGAAACTTTAATGATCCTTCAATGATGGCGCGGTATTAGCTGTCCACAGTAACGACCAGTTCTTGGTACAAAAAAGTTGGGGGACACTGGTCCAGTTGACTATGTAGGGACTTGAAATTGATATACTGAACAAGTTACTCAAAGAAGATGCCTGTCCGGTAATTTCAGACAGATTTCTAGAACCGTGGTCCACCTAGTGTAACCATTTAAATGATGGAGCACCGCCGTCATCACTCGTTTATGTAGAATGTTCCTGTTCGGACAGATCTGATTACCTACACACTCAAATGACTGTCCTTGGAGGGGGACAGAGTTTGATACACCACATAATGTAAATCTTGCTGGATCAGTTTGAAAAGTCAAGCGATCTCAGGCCCCAGTCCTTATTTGGAGCCGTCTCTCTTCCACTCCAGCCTCAACCAGTCCGTGCACACTGTGAACTTTCGAGGAGCTTAAGCTCTTGACAGGCATGACACAACAGAGGAAAGCCATAACACCAGCTTATCGCTTCATGCTTGCGTGCATAAAGGAGATCTTCTTATTTTGGACAGAACAACTCTGCCTTTCTGTATTTGGACTACATTACTGGGCATGTCTCACTTAGCTTTGATGTGCTAAAAAAAAAAAAGAGCAGACGTCCACTGCAACAATTGCATGCACACTTTTAAGTTGGTATTTTCAGATTGTATTTTTTTTTTTTTTTGGTATTCCCAAGGTCCAGTCTGGACGTGCGTGCATGATTTTCAGTAGCTTGAGAGTTCCACTTAAAACATCTGTTGGTTTGAACAACAAAGGTACCAAGAACAACAAGCTATTTAGAGTCACATATGCGGTTTGAGTCGAGACAATAGAAGCACATTTCCAGCAAAGTAGCTTTAAACCAGGATTACATGAGGGTTGGCATAACTGTGGGACACCCTGGCTACCGGGGTTCTGAGAAAGAAGAAAACTGTATGAGCTTGTTCTACAAATTTTCAACCGTCGGTTTATTTTGTGGATTTTTTTAAGGCGAGGATTGTATCTTGCTCTCTCTCTCTCTCTCTCTCACACACACACACACGCACACACATTTCAAACAATAGGATGTAACAAAATAATTCCAGGCAAGGGGAGGAATGCTGGATCCCTTCAATTAAATACAGTATGAGGCCCCTGGCTAGCTGCTAATGAGCAGTGGCCTCATTCTGACATACCATACAGACAACAGGAACAGGGACTTCCCCCTCAAACTACACTGTCTGGATTCAGAGTTTGTTGCATCAAGTGGTCCCTTTACACACTTATTGTGTTTATACAACTACACACCGATGTAAAGAGAAACTGTTAATGATATGGGTTCAGCTCAGTTATCAGTACATATTCCTATGGGAATAGTGTAAGCTAAACTAGTGTTTTTCAACCTTTGGGTAGCCTGCAAATCGAATTGAGTCGTGTAGTTGATTAAAAAAAATTTTTTTCAACTAATTATTATTCATCCCACATTGGTTAATTCGCAGTATGAGTCTTAGCAACCAAGGCTGCCAGATGGGAGGCACCATTGAGTATGCGGTTTCCACTGAGGCTCGAACCCAGGACCTTCTGCACGTAAAGCAGATGTGTAAGCACAGATAGGCACACATAACAAACACGATCAAAGACTAATTCTAGAGAAAAAAATAATGTCTCTGGGGTTGCCAGAAATTTGGAATGCCAAAATAGGGTCATAAGCCAAAAAGGTTGGAACGACTGGTGTAAACATTCTTTAAATAGCAAAACAACAACGCGTTTTGCCTGTCTGTAACGTGAGTCAAACTGACATTATTCATTCAACACATTAATCAACGATGTGCTGACTTCAATCGGCCAATAATTGAGTTCAAGCTGATAGACTGAGGAATGTCATGAGGTAATTAAACTTCTTTAAAAATCTTTACAAAGCAGCTGTAATGAGGGAGTCTAAGTCAGTTGAACCTAGCATAGAGGCTAAAATCAAGATAACGAGCTTTCCCGAAACAGTGAGAAGGCTAATACGTGATTAAATCTCGTAATCGATAACTCTTGATGACTATTATGTGGTCTTGCCAACTAATAGCACTTTTGTTGCACCTCACTGGGGGAGACTTAATTTCCCAGATGTGTCTCTCCTCCAATTTGTATTACATGGTCAATTTCTGTAAAGCTTCAAGACGCAGTCGTTTTAATCCATTAACATTTTAATCCATTTGGTCTCTTTGTCTTATTTGACAGATTACCCCAGAGCAACAAAACACATTAAAATACATCACTCTCTCCGCAAAAGAATTAACTGACTGTTGAAAAGAGTCAGAGCTATTAGTTTTTATCTAGACAGACCTACATCTCAGTATTTCTTATTTTCAGGTTGACATGAAAATTGTTATATGCAGGTTGTTATGACTTAAATTGAAAATGTGAAACTATTTTTCTGCTTTGGATTACATGGTGATCGTTTAACCTAAACCACAGCAAGGACATCAAGGAAAATAAGAAAAACAACCAGAAATAGACAAACCGGCCATTTCATAAATGAAATTGTGTAATATTCATTGCAGTCTTAAACTCCCTGGAGACTCGAGATGCCTGCATTATTACAGCTTAAAGCTCAACATATGTGATTGCATCACTAGGTACCAAAAAATGATGACAACATGTGAGAGAAAAGTTAACTGCAAACAAAACCTTAAGTGGGTACAGACACTTTTACCTTCACCACCTTTGATCAGATCCAGTTGTCTGTAAACCACTGGACTCTCGAGATACATGGGGCTTTTCTGTTCCTCGCAAATATCCCCAAAGATATCAAACCAATCAAAGATAACTTTGATTTACTTTTACTTTTACTTGATTTGGCTTTGCAGGACAGCGTGATAGCTATGGTCCAGTCCAGTTGCCCACTCCTCAAATCTAGCCATTTATTTGTAATTTACTGAGGTAAAGTAAGCAGTTGAGGTGATAGAGGAGAGTAATCAGACAATATTAGATACTCAAACGAGTGATAGCTATGGTCCAGTCCAGTTGCCTACTCCTCAAATCTCAACTCAAACGGGTATTAAGTAAGTATCAATTACTCTCATAAAGTATCAATACTGATGCATAAATGAAAAAGGTGCATGTGTCACTTTCACATCTTACTTACTAGGGTAACTTACTACATACCAAGGTTGACAATCTTAATTTAGCATTTCAAATTAATTAAAGGACTTGGTAATCCATCACAACTAGAGATGTTTTAGAACAAATTTTGATCTGAGGTGATAAACCCCCAGAGAGACACCAACTTCTAAACCACAGACATGCATCGTCAGCTATTCTTCACACAAATGCAAAGACAATATGTCATAAGCTGTGTTCACACCAAAAGCCATATGTAACAAGACAGGACGGAAGACAGAACAGCAGAAACAGACAGACTTAGAGAATGAAAATGAGAGACGGTGAGTGCAGACACAGCCGCTATGGCAAAGCACTGATAAGATTAGTTCGCAGTGTTATTGATTGAACATGACAGGGGTGCAAGGGCTGCCAGCGTTTCCAACACAGTACAGAAAAAAAAAAAATTACATCATCACATGATTTGTACCATTGGCCTGTGCATTTAATTGTAATGGAGCGAGAGCGAGATCAGAGAGAAGTTAAATCAGAATAACGTTAAATGAAAAATGTCTTAATGTCACATTTCAAACCATCCTCCTTTATCTAACATTTTTCTTTCTTTTATTATGTATTTTATTATGGTTTTTAACCTTTTGGTCCACCTCGCTGTCTACATCAGGTTATATAACATGTAAATTTATAACTTCTAAGAAAGGGACATTATCACCTTAGCAACAGCAGCTAGAGAAGAAAAGAAGGAAACGGATTGATATTGGTATCAGAAGATACAACAACGAAAAATGTTTAATGCAAAGTTTGCAAGCTAGAGTTTATATATCACAGCCCAATTACATCCGTCAAATACAACCAGACCACATGTTCAGTTTTAGTCAATCAAATCAGTCAGTCAATTATTATAACATGACAGAAACAATTCTAACTAAATATTGCCTAACAGTTGATATCGCTAGTTGAAATAGTACATTTTCGTAAATCGTGGGCTATGATATCGCACAGCAGAATGCACGCAAAACGCTGTCAGTCAATTTTAAGTGCAAAATAATTAGAGAACAAACTATTTAATATAAAGCAAATAGACTACTAGTCTTAAAAAAAATGAATTTTAATATAAAGCAAATAGACTACTAGTCTAAAAGAAAATGAATTTAGGAGGACAAGGCTACCTGACACTGCACCTCCCTCATATCCCCCCAGCCTCATATCAGACACTAAAAAATTGTATTGCGTCATCCCTCGTCTATGTACTAGCTTCACATGTTATCAAAAGTAGCTAAAAGTTGAACATAACGTGCAACATCACATGAGGTAATTCTTCCTGAAAAATCCAGCTAAACATGATCATCCTTTGGAATATTTCCTATAGGGAACATTCCAACTACACCAAGTTTTCTTTATACTCCCGAGTCGCCTGTTATCATTGGTACTTTGCTCTGTTTTTCTTTTCTTTTTTATCTATGCAGATAACCACTTCTTATCTGCTGTGATGTTTTGTTTTTTTAGCCACCCCCGCATCGACAGATGCATGTTACTGTGGGGGTCATCTGTCTGACAATGCGTTGATTATGCAGCTGCTATTAATGAGGATTTGTGTTGATTGCATTTGGTCATCTGTGCTCTTTGACTTCATCCAGAACAGATGTAGTCTGGGAGGCAGATGTGTCCATTCCCAGCAGAACAGAGGACAAGAAAACAAGAGATTTGAACATCGTGTGTTTAGATAATAAGTTTACGTGTTGTCTGGTTCAGGACCAGTGGTTAAAAGATAATAAAATATTTTCGATTTTTCTAATCTTCTTACCTTTCTGAGGTCCCGCTAACCTACCCTGGCAGCCCAACCCTTTAAAAACCACTGCTATAGACAAAGTCCTGCTAATTCAAGCATAAAATTCAAAGTTATTAAATAAATCCTTTGAACGCTTAATTTAACCTATTACAACACCTTTTTAATGCATTTCTAACAAAAGAAGCTGATGTAGCACCATGAAAATATGAAATGTTACATTTAACACTTCAATGAGCTAATGACTAAAATGAACTGGTGCTGTGCTGCTCAGGGAAGCCTTTTATATGCTGCCAGTCTCCTGCACACATTCCTCAGATCTGCTACACCCTCTCTGGGGAGAGGGGTTCATAAACGGGAGTCAAAGGTCACTTCCTGTGCATGGATGAATTGAAAAAATGGGGCTGTTGTGCCTTTTCTTAAATTTGCACAAATGATTTTTTTCTTGTCCAGCTATGGCACCACAGAAAAATATTCTACACTTCTTGTCTCTTTGACTCAATGTTATTTTGGATATCTTTAATAGATAATGGCTGTAGGTGGCACCGAAAACTGACTAGGACAGAGCAGGAAACGAATCCCGAGACAGGAATCTACTTCTTACTAAAATGAAGGCCATTTTAGGGTCAAAAGGAAAACTAAATTAGAGCCAAAAATTGTAACTGCTAATGCCTTGCCTTGCCATTAAGGCATTAAGTGTAAGACGGTATGTCACACTTCACGGCAACACGCAATTTAGTATCGCTTGCATCAGCAAGATGTCTCTTGTGAGTTATTCTTTTGGAAGAGCATATAAAATGAGATCACTGATGAAATATTCCAGCTAAGAAACGTAGTAATGTAGCACATAACAGACTCATCCTGTTTATTTCTCTTAAAAATCACATCATGAGTATCAATGCCATCCCATCAGAACTGGCGGATAACAGTGGTACCCAAGTTTACCCACCCGATGTTCAGATATCGTATGGAAAAATTTCAACCTGAGAGCCTTTACATGAAAACAAGACAAAAAAAAGCTACCCAAAAGTGAAGGAACATCACAATAATAAGAGGTCCAGAAAGATAAAATCTGTCGACACAACAAGGGAACGTTCTGATAGCAACTTAATTAAATTAAATTAGAGCCAGAGCTGGAGGACATACAATTTTATCAGAATAATAAATTAAAAAACATAGACACATTGTCTGGGGGTGTGTTTGTATCTCCAAATAAAATCCATTAACTCGCCCTGATTGTTTATACAAGCTGTCACACATTTAACACAATTTGTGCCAAAACACAAACACAATAAACTATTGGAAGCCTGTAAAAGACAATTAATCCCTGCCAGATGACCAATGTAAATGTAGTAGCATTTGAGCTCCAATTTGTCAAAATAAACAAAAACAATTGAAGACCTTCTACAATGCATTTAACACCGGAAACTTTTGACAACATTTACGAAAGAAAGCCACATATTGGGATGATAAGGCAAGACACAACAAACGAGTTGGTCATGTGACACTTTTCTAACATTTTTATAATCCCTATTAAATATTCTGTTGTTGTATTATGCAAAAACACAACAACATCATAACCTCCAGAACACCCGGCTAATGACACTAATGACATAATGTGCTTGTGTCGTCATGCTAATGTACAGTAGTACATTAGTAGTCAATGTACAGAAGACAAGGATTCAAAGTATGACCCAACTGGCAGAAGATAAATTAAACAGTTCATGACAAGGGTGGTTAGTACAGAAAATAAGATAGAAGAAGATAGAAAGGTCAGGCAGCAGAAAATTCAAAGAAAAAAGGGGCAAACACAAGAAAACCTAGGAGAGCACTAGGAGATATTGAACTTTGATACAGCGGGACAAAGGACAAGAATGAGAGGACAGAATATCAGAAGTGAGAGACCTGTGTAAAAACTAATTAAAAAGTAATACCGCAAGATCTAGGTCCTCCAGTGATAGAACATTTAACTTTGCAGTGGTTACAAATTACTCTGGTTCGATCAACTCTCTGGTCTATCAGAATAGTACAGGATTTTTGCAGAACTTTTTCTAATTCAACGTGTACGGAGGTAAGAGGTGACCAACACAACCTGGACCATGTCCTGTAAGCCAATTAAGGAGTAAATATACGAGTATATTGTTGCACATATGGACAACACCAAAACTCCAACGATACTGCTTTGGCTTTGCACTGGTCTATTCAAGGCATTTGGTTAACTTTGCTTAACAACATTTTTCAGTTTCCTTTTAATAAGAGGTCAGGGGTAAACCTCAGGTTAAGCTTGAGCCAAAATACGCCGAGTTTCAAAAAGACTTTCTCATAATAGGTTGAAGTGTCGAAACCTCCCATTTTAAAATGTTCCATGGTCAGGATGTTTTATAAAAATGTCACAAAGAAATTTTAGAGTGCAAGTTCTATTATAGTCACTCTACAGAAAGTTGCTTTTTAATATTGTCCATTCTGAAATCACTGGGACCATTGGTTCCTAAACTTTTTTGAGCCACAGCACATAATTTACATTAGGAAATCCCCACTGTGCACCACCAAATACATATTTCCTAAATTATACACATGCACCACCAAATACATATTTCCTAAATCATACAGAATAATTATCTAGTTTCAATTTACTGACAATTTACATACTCAGTGAGAAACCCTGGCCTGTTTAGTTGAACAGAATCCTGATATTCTCAGAGGAATTGAAGAAAGACGCACGACAAGCTTCTTCAACAGCTCTACGTCTCTCTTTTTTCAACTTTTTAGCTATCTTCTGCCACCTAGTGAAAGAGTATAGAAATATTCTGCCCATTCATGTTGCACTGACGAATGAAAACAAATTATTCACATAAATAAATAATAGTTTCCACAGCAATATGATCATTTTTCTACTGAGTTGTAGTTAGGAATCATTGACAGTGCACTGACTGTGACTGTGCAAACACAAACACTGGGTCACACATTTTTGTTAAATCTTCAGACACATTGGTGCTGAAGGACTCTTTGAAACCTTTCTTCATAAAAAATTCTCAAAGTTTGTGATCATATACTTTAAGAATTTTATATTTTTTAATATATTTGTATTTTATTCGCTCATGCGCTACCAGGACTCCCTTTGCGATATACTGGTAGGTCTCAGTCTACCTACCTACAACTTTATAATTAGTTAAATTTAGGGATGTCGGATAATATGCGCCAACCGATATTATCGGCCAATATTAGCATAATTATGTAATATCACTAAGAATTGTTATGGTTTTTTCCTTCCGATAATGAAAATCCGATAACACAATGTGTTTTGCTAGCATCTGTATTCCAGTTTACCATAAGAACTTTCATTCTTTTTAATCCTCGTTTCAGAGTGTCTTAAATTTATGAAATGTTTTATTCTTCAAGTCTTTTTATTCTGCACCTTCTTCTGCACCCCGAATCTTTTCATTGGTTAAGACGCTTGATGACTCCGACCCAACCAAGTACTGATCATCATCCCTTCCTTCCTTTGATTTTTCCGTATTAGTGGGGGCGAACTTGGTTCATCCAATGAATTTGAGTTACACTGCGTCTCATTTAAGATCTAGTTAACTTTAGTCACTTGACTCATTGTTTGAAGTTAAATCCTTGCATCAAGTCCTGTTTTTTGAACATGCACTTGTTGAATTAGTTTGTAATGCATTACAGAAACAACAAATTTTTAGAAATAACAGCTATTTACTCCTTGAGTTAGCCAGTAATAGTGTAAATATTTCCCAAATTGAATTTTTGTCAAAGTTTAGTTCGTCAATAAAACACAAAATCACTGTGTTGTGACATATAAGAATACATGGTTAATGCTAACAATTATCCATCCATCCGTACATTGAATAAACCGAGATTATGTAATATCACTAAGAATTGTTATCGGGTTTTCCTTCCGATAATGTAAACCTGCAATGTCTGGGTTTTGCCCAGATGATGATGACTCAAGGTGTTTTGCTAGCATCTGTATTCCAGTTTACCATAAGAACCTTAATTCTTTTTAATCCTCTGTGTATTAAATGTATGAAATGTTTTATTCTTCTAGTCTTTTTATTCTGCACCCCAAATATTCTCCTTGGTTAAGACGTTTTTTCCGTATTAGTGGGTGCGAACTTGGTCATACAATGAATTTGAGTTACACTGTGTCACTCATTAAAGATCTAGTTAACTTTAGTCACTTGACTCACTTTTTGAAGTTAAATCCTTGCATCAAGTCCTGTTTTTTGAACATGCACTTGTTGAATTAGTTTGTAATGCATTACAGAAACAACAAATTTTTAGAAATAACAGCTATTTACTCCTTGAGTTAGCCAGTAATAGTGTAAATATTTCCCATATGGTATTTTTGTCAAAGTTTAGTTTGTCAATAAAACACAAAATCACTGTGTTGTAACAATTATCCATCCATCCATACATTGAATAAACCGAGAATTAAAAAGGCTAAAAGAAAACGCAGTCAAGAACAACAAGGCAGACGTGCCAGCTGGTTGTAGTTGGAAAAAAAGAACAGATAATTCTAAGGGATGTCCAGGGCATTCCATTGATGTGCTAACCCTGTTTTCATAGGCTTTTTTTTTTAACACGCCTGACTTTAGACATTAACTACGGTCATTTTCAAAGCTGTGGCTTGCCTTATATGGGTTTAAGAGTAGTTCAGTGGTAGGTCACACTCCTGGGTGGGTTAATGGTTTTCATAACACCTAGTCCAAACATCCTAGGTTGTGTTGTGTTCAGAAGAGGAAGCCAGTGTAAAAGCTCTGACAAATTACAATGCAGTGGTGACTGCTGTCAAAGACACAAGCAAAGAACACAAAGACACATACTTAACAGTATAAAGGATACAGTTCAACAATTCTGTAATATGCTAATACTTAACTATTAGTGAATACTAATTGCAAATGTAGAGAAAAAATAAAACCCTGCTCTACAGACCGTTCTAAATATTGCACTTTTTCATGTGTTTTCCTGTTGAACATGAGTGAATTTGTGTACTTCCACTAGCAATTTCTTTTATAGTTCAACTGTGTGTAAAGCAGTTATATTTAGACATGACAAAACACTAGCAGTTGGTTTCTGGTTGGAAAAAAACACTATATTTGTAAGAGAAATCAGCAATCATTACAGCAATGGGTGGCCAAGAAACTCTACGATACACTTCAATTTTGTACGCAAAATACTATAATTATGTTTGTGGTACTCCAGCCCTTGTCTCCTCACATTGGACCTGGAATGAGCAGGACTGCTGTTCACTTCCCTCTTTTCCTCTCTGCTTTGAAGAGTCAAATTGGTTCCAGATGCATTCTCTCACGGCTGCAGCCCCAGAACCAAATCACAACATGAAAGTAGTAAAGGCGAGAGGTTTGAGGTTTCGTAAAACTCAATAGACAAAAAAATGCAAGGAATCTCAATGCAAAAGTAAACTAACAGAGGGAGGACGCTGGAGGAAAACAAGTTTGATCCCATAGGCAACGCCAGCTGATCACTCCTTCACATGGTGCCATTTACCACACAAATAACCTTGTAACTTTGTTATTTTCACGAGTTTCTGTGAGACAATGTGCACACCAAATGATGATCTAAGACCTATGTTTCTTTCATGTTCCGAGCAGATGTGCCAGAAAAAAGTGATTTTTAGCAGGAGAAAATCCACACACTGCACCCATGTGAATAAAACATCAAAGACCTACCCACAAGCATGTAAAGGCAATTTACAACCCTTTGCACGAAGCCCCAAATAAAGCATTCACCAATACCTCACAGTTACAGCAAAACCATCAGGTATGCATGGCGTACACACAAACACATGTAGATATAACTCTGACAAAAAAAAAAACAAAAACATATTGCTGATGAATGTTTGTAAACCACACAGTATATTTTTACATTCTCAAGGAAAAGGGAATGGATATTTAAAAAGTAGAGATGTCCCGATATTAGCATAATCATGTTATATTGGTAGGAATCATTATCGTTTTTTTCCTCCGATAATGAAAGCCTGATAACGCAGTATCTGTGTTTCGCCAGATATGCAAGAATTGCTTTGCAAATTTATTTTGTACAGAAAATGCTAATTTGCGGAATGTCAGTGGGGCATCACAATAAAAGAAGGTAATGTGTTAATTCCACAACACGAGATATGTGATGTAAACTTAAAAAAACATCTGCACGTATCAGTATCGGTTGATATCGGCAAGTGTTTCGACAATATCGGCATAACGGATATCGCTATTGGAGAGATTTTATCTAAGGACTTTATTTAGAATTAATGTAAGAAAGCTGTTGGTAGATATGGGGGGGGGGGGGCACAACTACTAGTGTCACTTAAGTGTAATAGCAGCTGACTGTGTCTACACACTCACATACACACACGCCATCAGCTGCTTTCTACGTAGCAGCGGGACACAAAGTGGCCGAGTCATTGTTGACTCAAGCAATTAACAAGTGAAAGCGGCAAATTGAAGGACATCTGCTTTGTCGCACTAAAACACTGCGCCGTATTTGTTGGACTACATTTACAGGTCTCACTGAATTCATTAGCACTCCTGAAAAGCTAACACACTCTTCCCACTCGTTCTGCTGACACGCTGTGCTTCCACACACTTGATTCTAATCCCCTTTTGTTTCTCACCTGACAAAAGCCACTCAGTTGTGATTTAAGACTTAACTTATATAAACCTCCGGGCTATAAATGTGTATTAGAGGAAATGGTGCATTAGGCACCGTCTGTAAAGGACATAAGCGTAAATGCGGGTATGTGAAGACGAAAATATGCCTTTTAAAACTTAAAGGTACCATGTTTTCGTCAATAATAAAACCAGCAAACATGGGTTGTTTGTTTGTTTTTTTTTCGAAAAGTCAGGACTTTTTGATATTCCCTATCTTTTAAACTTTTTTTACTAAGCTTATAAGCATTTATAAAGCCTTTTTAACAAAAAGAAACGATAAATGTTGAAAGCAAGGCACGAAGTTCATTTCAATTTGGCGACATAGCGACAACGTCTAAAACAAAAGATTTCCAACGCCACAGAAACGTTGCACAAGATGCTAAGCTTCTCAAGCTGTTTCCTACAATGATTGCGAGTCATGCTAAGAAGAGTTTTGCTTTATATAACGTGTGTTTGCTGTCCGGAAAAGTTACACAAGAGGAAAAAGGGGGGGTTTTATGCTGTTTTTGGTTTAAAAACTACACACTGACACACTATTCGGTTAGGATACAACCCCAGGCACTGTTACTTCTACAACAGTTTCCCGTTATTCTTCTCTCATGTCGCACCGAAAAACTCCGGTGGGCGGCAGCTAGCGCCGCAAATGTATTGTTTATACAAATGTACTTGTCATGTTACATAATTAACATGAGTATTGATAAGCTGTCCGTGGTGTTTCACTTTTAGGCAAACAGTTGTCATATTGCCAGCATTAAAAACGCAATTCGGCCAGGCGGTCTCTGCCCCAGAGAAATTCATATTCGGCCCAGCAGCTGTTGCATTGAAAAAGTTATTGTCAGCCAGTAGACATGTAGCAAAACCTACAAAAGTCCCGGTTTTCGGCTTTCTCATTTAAGTTAAAAATATAGTTTAAAGAAATGTCGAAGAAAGACAAAAAAGAGAGCGCGACAGATGACTTCCAGCTGTGGAGGTAGAATGACACATGTAGACAGACTTACCCTGAGCTCGGAGCGGCTGGCTGCAGAAGTTTAAGCCAAGAAGAAAAGTGACGAGCTGGAAACACACACGCATCTTATTGAAATCCTAAAGTGCATTGTGGACAAGAAGACATGGGAAACACCAGCGGCAAGATATGCTCCATGAATCCCTGTTTCATCTCTTTCTTTCTCTCTCTCTCTCTCCCTCCCTCTCTCTCTCTCTCCCAGCCCTTGGTCAGAGGAAGTTCTCCCTCTTTTAAAATTCTCTACTGCGGTCTGGTGTGTTTAGGTTTGGGAATGGCGCATGCGCACAACGGGCGCGTTAACTGTGTCTTTAGTTTTAAGTGCTAGGTGATTGAACACATGATTGGCAAGGTGTAAATGAGTTTTGAAAAAGTGTTAAATGAACCAAACATAATTATAATTTACTAGTTTAGCTGAGAATTATACTGAGTTGCCATTGTTACATTTGAAGAACTGAATTTTTTTGTAGTAAACAGAGTAAATTTGGCACATTTGGTAAGTAAACATCCACATCACGGTGTAATCTATCTATCTTAATTAAATGTATACTTCAAATGCAGTGATATGTACATAGATTTTTATGCTGTTCTATCTATCTATCTATCTATCTATCTATCTATCTATCTATCTATCTATCTATCTATCTATCTATCTATCTATCTATCTATCTATCTATCACTATCTATCACACACAATAACCAACCCTGCCCCCTAAACTTATTCAGTCTCTCTCATCACACACATCCTCAAATACAAATACAAAAATGAAATTATCCGAGAAATATTTTGTGCAATAACTAGACGCTACTTTCGATTACAGCATTTTTCTTGTGTAATATAGAAGGTACATCCGTGACGTTTGCAATGGTTCTGAATTATTTTCCGTCATGCCCCCCCTTGCGGACAAAAATGTTTTCTTACCCCCCCTTAACCTACACCCCCACAAATTGAAATACTATTGAGAACCTGATAACATGTATATTTTTATTTGTACAAACCACTGTATGAGTTGCTGCCACCTAGTGACTGGAGGCTTGTTATCATTCAAGCATTACATCAGTGGTACACTTGTGTCCAACGTGCCATATTCCATTGAAAGTCCCTAACGCCCCCCTGTAACCTGATAAATAAAAAAACAAATCCTCCAATTCCCTGTACCACATTAAATGACTCTAACTTCGTGCCCCTAATAAATAGCTTATAAAACCTTGTGCTGTCAGATTACGCAACGAGAGCTATGACTTAGTGGCAAGAACGAGTGCAAACTCTACTTTTTGGAAGTCATTTGTCTGAACAGGACAGCTTTGAAAACAAGCTGTTGATGGTTCACTGAGAAGTAAGAATATCCGACGCCTCTTTCACTGCCACACCTGAACTTCTGTCCTTCCTTTATGAAAGTTCGGTGAGTGGAAAGGAATGTGAAGTGTGCGTCTCAGCAAAACAGGTCACATAAGTAGGAGGGTAACGCTAAAAGGAGACAGGTATTAATGACCTATTGGTACATGAAGTGGGAAATATTAAAACTTGAAAAAAAAAATTGCAATGATAGTCATATCCTAGGTTGTCTGAATTGCTGACTTGGTCAAGTATTAGATTAGATTAGATTAGGTCAGATTAGATTGACTTCAGAAAAAATGGTAGATTTAAATATACATGACATTTTGGAAAGCCAGAAAGTCATTGGTCACAGGGATACGCTGGTGAAAACCTTATAACAGTTCTTGCAAATCAGCGATTATGCATTGAGACGAGACCTCTTTCAATTGTAGGACACCGGTACACAACAATTTTAATAGGATTTATAAACTAAAAGAATACGGACCCACTGATAAAGGTAACTGGCTATTTTGATAAAGGTAATGGATAGACTGGACGTACAATGCAAGATCCCACATTAGGAACAACAATATATCATATCAATTATGCAGAAAGGAAAGAGACAGACTTTTTTCGTTGACCCATTCATGTCTCAGGAAGTAGTATTTTCCAAGAGGGGGCCTCCCAGTGTGTCTCCCCATTGTCCCCTTTAATGTCCACATCAACAGAGCCCAGCTTCTCTTTGTGCCACGCAGCTGTTAAACAGTGGGGACATCTCTGTCCAGAGGGACGGCCTCTTTTGTAACAGGTCAAAGGTTGCGCAGGAAGGAGAGTGTCAGTGGATGGAGTCAGCACTTTGGCCCCTTTGTGGCTCCATCGTGTTGTCAATATTAAAATGAATAGTGAGGGGCCTCTACTGCAAACACAGAGACAGCAAACAAAAAAAATAGTTTTACATGAATGCTAAATGTGTTTAAGCATTTATACAAAATTATTTTTTCTGTATAAACCAGTTAAGGATGCAGACGCAGATTAAAACATATTTTTTTCCCACTTAATAAAATGCTCACCTATGAAAAATAAGGAAGTCCTAAATCATCAAGAGGCTCAGTAGAGAGGACACCAAGACCTGTCTTGTAAGTTTTACTGGGCTTCAAGAACAAGTATATCAACAGAAATGTTTTTAGGTCAGTCTATCTATCTATCTATCTATCTATCTATCTATCCGTCTATCTATCTATCTATCTATCTATCTATCTATCTATCTATCTATCTATCTATCTATCTATCTATCTATCTATCTATCTATCTATCTATCTATCTTATCTATCTAT
>NC_024309.1:1969350-1971393 GCF_000523025.1 Cynoglossus semilaevis | reverse complement strand
TATCTATCTATCTATCTATCTATCTATCTATCTATCTATCTATCTATCTATCTATCTATCTATCTATCTATCTATCTATCTGTCTGTCTATCCATCTGTCTATCTATCTATCTTATAGAATTAATATCTAATATTTAATCTAATTTAATATTGTAAAGTTGTAAGTGTAAAAGCTTTTTTCTAAATTTTCAAAATAAAGAATGTAAGGAAAATATGGGTCATTCCGCATATGTCTCAATTTTTCTAATTGAATCTATATATTAAATATATATAATTCAAATGCAGTGATATGTAATGACAACATTCTCATGTTATCACAACAAATCTTTCACCTTCATTTTTGAGTGGACCAATTTTTTAAATGGCCATATGATGGGTGTGTGCATTTTTGAGTGGACCAATTTTTTAAATGTCCATATGATGGGTGTGTGCGTGTGTGTGTGAGATTGCAGAATTATGGAGGAAGAACACAGCATAGAGAGTCTCTTGTTTGCACACTGACCTACAGTAGCAACCCTGAGGCCAGCGCGTCTATCAGTCCCTTACCACCCAACTGGTTCCCAGCAGCTCCAGTATAAAGCTCCATTGTCATTGTCATGATGGATGTCGTGAGACGCCATCATCAATTCACTGCTCTTGTTTTCCATCAGGTCTCCACTGTGTGGATGTTGGTTTACTGCATTTATTTCACAGACGTCTCACTGTGCAGATTAGGGCTAAATTAATTGGGCTATCTCAACTGACCATGGGTATCAGTGTGAGTATGAATGGTTGCCGCTCTCTGTATATGTGACCCTTATTATAGAGGCCGTAGTGGATTAGTGGGTAAGGAAGCAGACTTGGGTCTGGAAGGCTTCAGGTTTGAGTCCCACATTTGCCAACGATTTTTTTTTATATATATATTGACTGATGAATTGTTTTTGACTTGGGTCTTATACCTAAAACAGCAGGGCCAATAATTATGATGAATTGTTTTTGACTTGGGTCTTAAACCTAAAACAGCAGGGCCAATACTTAACAGTATATATATATAAAAATATATATACAGATATACACATGTATGATTGCCTATTTATTGCTGTATTATTTATTATGTTGTGTTTATATATGTATATATTGTCACTACAGGTACATTCATAGTATTAGTTAAGAAGACCCGGGACACCCTAAATTGCATTAGCATTAGCACCTGGCTGGGAACCCCCCAAATCCACAGACAATGCTACAAAATATGTAAAGTAACATCAACTTTTAGAATGTGTTTTTCATTAATTTTTGTATTCACTATTTAATTATTATTGCATTCGTTAAGCATAAGAACATTGTTTTCAGCGTGCCTGTTGGTCTGCTACTTCTCTGTTGACAGTGTCATCCCAAATTTGCGCCCCCAAATCCAGGTGCGTTCAGGTACCATCGGAAGCTTCAAGAATCTGACGTTTGAATCTGACGTTGATAGACGGTTGTAAAAAGGGTTTAGGGTTTGCTTTTTTTTCCCCCCCTCAATTTGATAAACACTGAGGTAAATTACAGGAAAGTGAACTACTTGTCAAGGTGACAGCACACAACCAAATTTGACCTCTGCTTTTAATCCATCACCAAAGGTGAACAGTGGGCAGCTTTAAGTGCCCCGGGGAGCGGTGTGTAGGGACGGTGCCACACTCGAACCTGAAGCCTTCCGGACCCCACCTCTCACTCCCTTACCACCCAGACCCCCCCCCCCGTAAAAAAAAAAAAAAAAAAAAAAAAAAAAAAACAAAAACAACAAAAAAACAGAACAAAAACTCAAAGTGCAAGGCCAAAACAACAACAAAAAAAAAACCCTCACTTCTTCACAAGACCAGGAACAAGGCATAAACCAGACAAGGAATAAACTACTAAGTACAAACTAAGAACTCGAAGGACACACTAAGATGAGCACAGGAACAGATACAATGATCCAACCCAGACAGAGTGAGGGAGAGTGAGGGGAGTGAGGGAGAGGAGTTTCCTGCTCCTGCGCAGGAAACTGGTGGATGCAGGAGCAGGGGAGCCGCTCGCCGAGTG
>NC_024309.1:1964383-1967618 GCF_000523025.1 Cynoglossus semilaevis | reverse complement strand
CTCAACTGTGCCTTCACTCTCTCCCATTCTCGCTGCGTGGCCCCGAAATCCGCCAGGAGAGCCTCCCAGTACGCTGGGTCCAGTCTTGGTTGGATCATTTTCTTCACATGCGGGCATCGCAGGAAGCAGGCAGGACCCAAATGCAGTACTGGTGAGACTCTTTCTGGTGCAGGTAGAGTTATTAACAAAGTCCAAATTAACGAAACACGAAGAACTACCAGGCATGGAATTCTCTTTGTAACACGAGGAAACACAGAACAGGAAACTCACGAACTTCTACAGAACAAGAACAGCCTGACAGAACGACCTGAACAATGATCCAACAAGGACAGAGTGAGGGAGAGGGGTATATATATACACAGGGAGCACCAGGTGACACAAGTGAAGCTAATTACCTACAGGTGAGTGTGATTCCACAGATTACCCTACAAAGACAACAGGAAAAGGAAACAGACAGACATGACAAAAACCCAGCTAAGACAAAACCGATTAAGTTCCAAATCAGTCAAAAATTAAGGTTAAAAAAAAAAAAGCTAGAAAAAGCTTAAAGCTTGTTAACCAAATAACAATTGACCAACGTTTGACAAACATATTCCACAATCGAGACCTAGAGCTTTCACAAAATGTGCTGTGACTTCAATAAATAAATAAATAAATAAAGGTGTCTGTTTTGAATCTGCAGCCATTCATTTTTCCGGCCACCTGGACTAAATGATGTCCGCATGCACATGATTAACTCACATCTTGACCTCCAACAGCTTTATTCTGCCATTTTCCACACAGGAAGTGCTTGATCAACAACATACACGCACACGTACAAGACATGCAATAGTTTCAAGCTCATGCAGAGCATAGACTTACATGTATATGTCAGTCACCTATATTGAAAACATATATCTGTGCCCTTTAGATATATCAAGGGTGCACGCACCTTTTTGGCTTTTTTTGGCAGCTGCTACCATAATTTCCAGACTATTGAGCGCACCTGTAAGTAGCACCCAAATTTAAAAAGAAAAAAATAATTGTACATATATAGGCCGCACTTCTCTATAAGCTCTCTATAACCTGCTTCGGCGCCCCTGATCTGCTCCAGGGCCGAAGCTAACGTTAGCTCCTGTGGCTCGCAAGTCAAAAAGTTTACCCATGCCTATTTTAAAATGTGTTTTCTTTGCTTTTATTCACTTTTTTTTACTATGTAATTTACTATCACATTTGTTAGGCATAAGGAAATTATGTTTTCAGTTTGTCTGTTGGTCTGCTCCTACGATCTATAGCTTGTAAAATAACCTGTCCGTTTTGCACCTGCTAGCCACATGCTAGTTTCAGGAGCAAAGCAGCTTGAAAACAGGCTGTTTTCAAGTGGCCAGACCACAAATTGTGACCGTCATGCCGAAGTTGCGACTGTCACACCCTTGCCTCCGATCCCCACCCTCTACGTACTACGAGCCCTCAATTCAAAAACCTTCCGACTCACACTTGATCTGTGCTAACAATGATGGAGTACAAGCGGCTACAGAGGATTAGACATTTTTAGCATTTTTGCAGTATTGGATCAGTTGTTACTGTGAGCTGTAAAGTGAGGTGTAGAATTGTAACTGGATTGAGTTCAGCATCTTGCCCAGAGACAGCAGTCAGATGACATCCGGTCGACCGATGGTTCACCCATTTATTTATGTACCTGGTGCAGCCAAACCAAAGACTGAGTCACACTCCCTGATGACGGAGGAAGAGGAAGTTGAAGCACATGTGAGCGAACTCAATCTCAATCTGGTGCTAGATGAAATGAGACTCAATCACAGAGTTCTGGCTCATTTGTTGGCATCCTGTTACCACAAAGTACAGAGGCTGAGTTTCCACCCCGTGGGCAGGCAGACCACGGGGCACTCATTTGGTCACATATGGCCTCCATATGAACGTTACTTCTTCACACCCTTCCTATAGGTAGACACACAAACGTGTAATCACTCTATTATAAAACCACACACTGTTCGTCAAACCCCTCATGATCAATAAACTTAAAAAGTAGAAACAATTTTTTGTCTATAAATAATTTAGCTAAAATTACATTTATATTTAGACATGACAACCTATACTATTCATTATTATGATGTATTATGTTCACACCGGGGGGTCTTCATAAGAGTGGAGTTGAAGATTTACAACCCTTAATATTTATATATATTTTATATTTAAATAAATATGAGAATAATATATTCAATCAAAACAACATATATAATATATATTTTTTATATATATACAGTATCTATATATCTCTCCAACAGAAGCTCCAGTGGCGCAATCGGTTAGCGCGCGGTACTTATACGACAGTATGCTGCAGAGCAATGCCGAGGTTGTGAGTTCGAGCCTCACCTGGAGCAGTCTTAGTTATATACTTTTAATTATAATGAAATACTATTTTACAAAACATTTCCTGAACATGAAAGTATGGTTTTGGTACCCCGGGCCATATTTTTGACACCGCTGGTTTACGTTATAGATTGCAAATCCAAAGGTTGGGGGGGGGGGGTGCACGGTGAGGTGCCAGGAGGTGTTTGAGGAGCTGTAAACAAACCAAACTGTAAACAGACTTGAAAGAGAAGCACGAAAAGATGGTACAAACCCAGAATAGTCAAATTAGCTTCTCCAGCAGGGTCAGAGGGAACATTGTTGCCACCATTGTTGCCGTTGAGCAGGGTAACTGGTGTAAAAGGTAACAGAGACGCAGGACTGACTGGGTTGAATATTAGTTTCAACAATAAATGGGAAACAATCAAATGCGAGTAGCTTGGTATTTTTAGGGAGTTGTAGTTTCTCAGTTCTTTGAATTCATAAATAAAGTTGCCGGAACTTACATTGTTTTATTTGGTCGCAGCTGTGAATTGTGGCGCAGAGATCGAAAGCTCTGACGTCCACATCTGCTATTGTATGCGGTATGCTCTTGTGCGTGCAGCGTTGCAAAACAGCCATAAAAGCAGCACATGCATACACATATGGCCTTTATTTACAATGATATATCAGAAATGTCAAAAATGTCTCGCTTCAATTTGTAAAGAAAACGCGGTAAGTAATTAATCTGAATAGAACTTCGCTTCCATTTTTCCATTTTTCAGTCTTTGGGTAGCCTGGAATTCCAATGAGGTCAAGTGGCACACAAGATTAATTATGTCTCAAATGTCCGATAGGTCGTAATTCATTTGCCTCCCGGTGGGTTAATGTCAAATCAGGTTACGTCAAA
>NC_024309.1:1960755-1964213 GCF_000523025.1 Cynoglossus semilaevis | reverse complement strand
ATCGCAATCGATTTTGTTACTGGACTACCTTCTTCACAAGGTAATACGGTCATTCTGACCATTGTGGACAGGTTTTCTAAGGCTGTGCACAGTTGTGCCTGTTTCCCTGTTTTCCCCCATTCTTGTGTTGTGCACTTGTCTCTGTCTGTGTGGTGGGTGTGGCACATTTCCCTGACTCTGCCTGGTTAATCACTGAAGCACACCTGCTGTTCCTCAGCACCTGCCTTCAATCAACCATTACTCTGACGGCATAAAAACCCTGGCCTCCCACTGGTCAGATCGTTTGTTCAGCCACCGTGGTAGCTAACGTCCAGATTGACTTGAACTATTGTTCTTTGTGGTTCCTGTTAAAGTTGAATTAGAAAATAAATCCTTGTTTTTCACTTAACGTTGTCTGAGCCTGCATTTGGGTCATTACTGGTTTAAATCATGACACTTACGCATACAGTAGCCTCTGATTTTAATTAAAATCTTTGTTTAATATGTTAGTAATTTTCCTGGGTCAATGTGACTCAGATAAGCAGTGTTTATGTTGTCTTAACTCCAATAGTAATCGTATCAACAAATGCCAAACGCAATGCTGTTAATGTCTAACACAGTGATTCCCAACCCCTGTGCCGTGGCACACTAGTGTTCCGTGAGAGGTCATTAGGTGTTAAAAAAAATCAAATTTCACTTGATTAGTCCCAAAACTATTTATTCACTGCAAATATTGTTCTTCGTTCGTACCCGTGTGACAAGCAGAGCAACTAAATCTTCTTCCACTAGGTGGCAGCAGATGCTATTAAAACTAAAAAAAGATAATCAGAGCTGTTGTAGATCTTTGTTAGTGTCTTTCTTTCTTCAATTCCTGTCAGTATATCAGTGTTTTCTTTAACTAGAATATTATTAAATGTAAGTTAAATTTTATTTATATACTTTTTGTAAGATTTTTGTATGGTGTTCACTTTACGCATACGGAAATTATTCCTATAAACTAAAATTTGGCGCCACTCAGGCTGAGTGGGCGGGGCTGACAGGTTCCTACTGTGTAGAGATGCGGTAGAGGAAGAGTGTTGTCGTGGCCGAGTGGTTAAGGCGATGGACTAGAAATCCATTGGGGTCTCCCCGCGCAGGTTCGAATCCTGCCGACAACGTCCAAATTTTTTCCCCCCTGTCTGTACAGAGATATTTACGATGACTTTTAATCAAGCCATAACAGTGTTATTTATGGCTTGGTAAATGAGCTCTCTCCGAGATAACTAGATATGTATGGAAGTACCCTTCAGGGAAATAAATCCCCTGCAGCACTATAAACACGTGAGATTAGACACAAGAATAAAACAAATACAAGAATAGAAGCACACTATCTGAAAGAGAAGAACAGTTATCCTCAAAACAGTGGATACATTGTTACAGTTATCCTGTTCACATGTGTTGTTGGTATTAAATTGTGTATCCTATGGGGGTGAGTAAAATAGCTCAAGTTAAGGAGAACATTGCCACCTGCTGTCAGAGAAGGACACCTACACGCTGACGCTGTGCCGTGGGGAGGAGCTGCCACACACACGTACAAACTTCAGTGTACCACGCTAAAAAGGGATTTAAAAAGAAACATCTGGAATCCTGTCAATTGTGCCACAAGCTATAACTACCAGCTAATTATACAGTCCTTTCCACCACAACACTCCTGGCTAGTGGGGGCGCTGTAATGTTTTTTTTGTTTCTTTTGTACACTATATTCAGTGCTAGTATTTTTGTGCTGATGTTTTATATTCAGATGTTTTATTGTTCTTATATATTTATGTATATATAAATATAAACAGTTTCAACAAGATATAATAGCATATACAATGTATTTCAGTATAACCTATAACATTTCCTAACAAAGTCTTAAAAAAATTGAATTTAAAATCAATTAAAAATGTAAACGTGAAAATGTGAATTTCCCCCGCGTACCATGAGAGAGCGCCCGCGCACCACTGGTGGTTTCACAGTTTACGAACCACTGCACCAGGTAATAGGTTTCAGGTGCAAATTCTATGTATTGGATTTTTTAATTTTGCATGCAGTTAGCTCTGTGACATAAACAACACAAATTAAACTAATATATAGATTCATAATAAATTAGAAAACAATAAATGAGAATTCCAGCTGTAAAATGGCTTCTTTCAATTTGCACATGATAACACTTGACTAGACTGTACTGTACATTAATGCTTAGTTTTGCACTTTAATGTTTCTTGTCTATTCAGTGACAAACAACAGTGATATGCAAACAGGTAAATACTTGTTATGCATGAGGTTTTTGCTCTGTTGACATACATTTCGAACCCAGGACAACTGCTTGGAAGGCAGCTATGCTCAGCACTATACCACCATCACTGTGAGAAAACTGAGACTTATCTCAAAACAGGAGCCTGCATGAGGAATTTACATCAAATACACAAGGGTGTATGTGGAATATTCATCTGGAAAAAAAGAGAGAAGGGGGAGGAAGAAGCAGAAAGCAAAAAAAGCAAAGGATCCTCCAAACTTCTGGTGTTTTAATCTCCGGCTCTACGTTGAACCCTGAGAGGGATTAAACAGAAAAAATAGTCTTCTGTCTTACTGAGGTCCTTGACTTACTGCCCTCTTGTGGCCAGGTTTCTCCATCTACACCTGTGTTTCCTCCACTTCCATGTCTGTGTCTTGGAGATTGTTGGATTGTTTTTTGTTCACTGGAGCTATGTTTAGGGTAAAAGTTGTTTTCTTTTTGGACTCTTCTCTTAAACCATCTGTCTGCTCTGGTGGGAATATGTTGGAGCTCATTCTGAAAAGTCGTTAATTTTCCCTAAAACTGTGCAGGACAAGTGGAGAATTCTCTGATTCGGTGGAGAGCTTTGGTTAAAAGTGATTGCTTTGCGATGGCCAGGAATCGAACCCGGGTCAACTGCTTGGAAGGCAGCTATGCTCACCACTATACCACCATCGCTGTGCTTAAAGAATTTCGTATGGCAGTCTATTTGACAGGAGAGAGGAGGGAGGCGTAGGAGTAGACATCAAGAAGAGAAAAAGGAGAAAAGTACTAAGACAGAAGAATGTGACTTTAACAAGTACTGTTTCCACTTATAGAGGGATAAATAAACAGCTAAATAGATACAGTATATTTTTTCACAACAGGCTTATGCTCTGTTAACTTAAACTTAAATCCTCTGCGATGGCCAGGAATCGAACCCGGGTCAACTGCTTGGAAGGCAGCTATGCTCACCACTATACCACCATCGCGGTCTGTATGGGTTTTTCTTTATCTCTAATTCACAACAATGTATGAGGAATATTTATCCAGAAAAACGGTGGAGAGCTTTGGTTAAAAGTGATTGCACTGCGATGACCAGGAATCGAACCCGGGTCAACTGCTTGGAAGGCAGCTATGCTCACCACTATACCACCATCGCTGTGAAAACACCATGAATTCCCTCAAAAGAGAAGAATCAAAA
>NC_024309.1:1943109-1960655 GCF_000523025.1 Cynoglossus semilaevis | reverse complement strand
TTACGTAAGAACAGGCATGAGCAAACTAATGGGGGCCGAGGGGCCGGAGGTGTCCCGTTTGGCTTTTTGATCCAGCTCATGTCTATAATAATATTGATTTTTAATTATCATTATACTTCCGGCTTTTCTTTGCAACGCCTGCATTTCCCGATTAGCTATCGTAGAAAACGCTAAAAGCATTTTAGCCTTTATGCATGACTTTTACATGTCGTTTACTTTAATTCACAAAAACGCTTCATCCATCTTATTTGTTAAGTGTGGTCAGCAGATATTGTTTACTTCCTTTAATTGTAGTATGTTGTAGTATTGTGGACGAGGGGTTACATTGCCCCATGGGTCAGTACCAGTACCAGTATTTTCTCCAAACCATGTTTTACAAACCAGTAAAAGACTATACCTATTTTTATTTGTGAATTTGCTGATACCCTGTGTCATCGCAATTACTTCTTCAGATTGGGTTTCATCAAAGGTGGAAGGCATTGTTAAAAAGGCACAGCTCTATGGGAGAGGAGGTTGACATGTGATGACTCAAAGCTAACCCAATGTTTTAATCTTGTAAATATTAATGTCAATAAAACGAAGGACCAAATAACCTGAAAAAAATGAAACATTCTGTTAGCGCTGTGAAATACCCAGTAACTTGAAACGATGACACAGGCTGTCGACCGCCGTGTTCACATGCGCACTCTCACCCGTCCCGCGGCTGACATTGTAGCAGTGCTAACACATCATTTGTCATGATCAACCTTCCGGAGTCCACACAGGAAGGCATTGACAAGGCGGTAAGGCAGTAACTAATGTGTCCATTGTGTTTGAGTAAATCAACCCCCAGAGCTAATTAAACATGGCTGGCTGTTCCATTATCATCACGAAAATAGTACCGTAGTGGTCTCCAGAAGACTGTCATAGAGACACAAAAACAGAAAAAATGTATTTCAATTGAGTCTTAATTATCATCACGAAAATAGTACCGTAGTGGTCCTAGAGACACAAAGACAGAAGAAATGTATTTCAATTGAGTCTTAATAAATAAGATAATATATATAAATATATATATAGCAAAAACTCTGTCCACGTTAGATCAATGACCAACTAAACATACTTGTGCACGATTCAATTTACTCCCAATTCACTTACTGTTAAGTTGAGCACAATGCCATTATACTTGTAGGAATTGAAGAAAGACACATATGTGGATCTTATTTATTAGCACTCTAGATTTTTTTTCTTGTTTTTTTTTCAATTTTTAGTCATCAGCTGCCACCTAGTGGATGAGCAGTCGATAGTTCTGCCTGTCACTGTCCGATAGATCAGTGACTCTTAATTTTTGTGAGCAGATTTTCTAGTACAAATGTCCGTCACTGTCCGATAGATCAGTGACTCTTGATTTTTGTGAGCAAATTTTTTAGTACAAAGTACTATTACTATAAGGCTATACAGTATTAATTAATATTAATATAGTAAAATATTATATTAACACTTGTTGGTTTATTTGACCTACACTTACTTTTGAAAAAGCAAAAAGCAGTATTTGATGTAGTCAGGATTTTACATACAGTATTACACTATATGAACGTTTTTGCGGCCCTCTAGGTGGCGCTGGCTGCCCAAGCTTATCGTTAAAAATCACTGACAAACACAAATTAGGTCAAAACATTTGCAGTAAAACTAATAGTTTTTAGACCAATTAAGTGAAATTGGATAAGGTTTTCGTGGTAACCCTGATAATGTCTTAAAAACATCTCACCTGGTTCACCACAAGCCACGTTAAGTGCACATTCAAACACCAAAACAAGGACCTGATGTACCTGTTTAAAGTAGGAACACTCCATAAGCTGTTCTTCACTCCAACTGGAGTTTTTAATGCGAATTGTTGTGTGAGGCCGAGGACCAAACGTATTAAAAACTACATTATTTATAGCAATTTCCGAAGGCAAAGAGAGCGCGCCAGCGGCAGCTGCACAACACAAACTCCCAGTGTAAACAACTGAGACTGAGATGCAGCACAGAAGGAAGGCAGCTCTGTGGTTAAATGTGGGTTACTACATTATAAATATATATAGGCCAATAAGTGTTCTTTCACATGTCCAGTCGTATGGAGTTGTTGCTTCTTTAAGACACAGATTTTCCTCATAAGGGACTCTCAGTTTAATATTTTAATCGCAATCGTCCATAATTAACCCGTGATTAATTACAAATTACTCTGACATTTTATAGTCCTCAATGGATATCTGTAAGGTGTTTAATGACAAGTGTGAAATAACTTCAGGGGTATTGCATACTTGAAAAAGTATTCCATCATGACAGAGTATGGGGCGGATTCCCAGTAATTTAGTTGAACCCATAAAAAAAAAAATTCTTAGGTCAGATCACATTGATTGAATGTCTAGACTTTAAATATCTGCGCTATCAAATAGGCACTTTTAGCCTTTTGTACGTTGCTGAGTACATGGAATGCTCACGGTGAAATTCCAATCCGTTACAAGTTCTAGGCGATAATTACGCATTGAGAAAAAGTTTTCATTTTATTCAATTAAAAAATATTTATTAAAGGAACATTGGCATTAGGATTAATGCAAAAATATATATACATTTTTCCACTTTTTAACAAAGAAAAGTCACACACACTGCGGGCCTACAGTTGATGATAACTGAGTAATGGAGTAAACAACAAAAAGACTTTTCACTTGAAAGACTAGAAGTAAATTCCAAAGATATAAGATTCAGGTATTTACATTCAGTCTTAATTGATTTGAATGGACCATTTTTTTATGGACTCTGTGACTCAGGGTGGCTATTTTCGTCACACCACCAGAACTTTCTTCAACACAACTCATCCTTCTTCTTAGATCTATGTAACAGTGGCTGAGCTTTTTCGGAAGCCACTCATTAGTTTGAAACTCAGATGCGATATCAGGGTTTGGAATGAGCTTTGTACCCGCTCTTATGAAACTCATACAAAAAGTGATCTGCTTTCTGCAGGAGCCCCAAATACTCTGAACTGCTCAGCGGTTTCCTAAAATGTACTGTCTTTGAAAATTGGGTCATCAAAAGGTTTACATTTCCTTAACGCAGGAAGGAAGCTTATTTTGTTGTAAATATACTCAGTGAAATCGTCCAGTAAGGTCTTACGTTTCCTTCGTTTACCATGATGGCTTTAAGGTCGACTCAACCGTCACTAATGCAACGCCGATTGGACCACGTCAGCCCCCTCACACACAGTTCTCATTCTGTCAAGATCGGGTCATGATAGCTAATATGTCTGCTCTCGGTCTCCGCCCCGCGAGAGACTAATGACAGGAAGGCATCTGAGCATGCTAATGGAAATGGAGAGGAGAAAAAGCAGCTATGATCTCTTTGATTAAAGATGAATTTATTCCTCTGGGCGACCTGTATGAGAACAAAAGAGGCCGTGAACACAAACAAGAGGGAAGTAGACAGTGAGGGAGAAGAATGGAAAATGTTCATGACTCAAATGATGAATTATATCCCTGGGCTAATGTAGGATTTTAGCGCATTTCATATGTGGCTTTAAAGTCGCTTACATTATTATGGATCACTGCTCTTCCTGCTGTATCTCTATCTCTACTCATGTGGAGTCAAAACTAACTGTAAGTCTTTAGTGAATGTTCAAGCCATTCTATGATGTAAAGCCACAGCTTTCAAAAATTCCGATTTGAGGTCAATGTTCTTCGCAGGGAATTTTTGGTCAATTTGTATCCTTACACTGCTTAGAGTCTGTAAAAAAGTTTTACTTAGAAAAAATTGAAGAAAAATATTAAACAATGTGGGTGAGTGTATTTGGGTTTCCCAGAGAGGTAGAGCTGGGTGTCATCTGCGTAGCAGTTGATGTGAATGTTGTATTTATGGAAGATTTTGCCAAAGTGGAGGAGGTAGTTGTAAGTTATAATCATACAAAGTAGTGACTTCATTTACGTTACAGTTTCTAGACTGGTTTTCTTCGCAGATTTTGTCTAACTTCAAGCCGACAGCTACTGTTGCAACTGTCCGATACTGGTATGTTCGTGCCTACTGTACTCCACGACAGTTTAGTCCTCTCTTGTTTAGATGATATATTTTAGGAAGACATTTTAAAACCTCTCTTGTTTAGATGATATATTTTAGAAAGACATTTTTTTAGGAAGACATTTTAAAAAAAAAAGTGTCAAGCTCATTATTCTACAGTGCTGTGTTTGAGATAAGCTACTCACAAACATCGCTCAGATGTCGGACCATCTGCTTGTTTTTTTTAAAGGTGAGGCGTCCTCAGCCGCTATCGTTTCTTTATTCAGTGTTACAGGTCAAATGCACAAAGGTAGCACCAAGGGTGAATCTCTGCGTCATTCATCAAAGCTGCTCCACCATTGGTTTGCGCCGACGGTGTGTATTATTTATGAAGCCTTTCAGATGAAAGAGATTCAGACATCCATTTACATTACAAAAAGGGGGGAGCTAGATCGGATGGATCAGCAGGAGGCCTGGCTTCAATTTTGAAATTAACATCGGTAGACACGTTTACAGATTTTTTTTTTATAAATTTAAATATCAAATATATCTATTCAATATAAAAATATAAAAATATAAAAAACAGTCTTTCCTCTCTTGTATATCACGGTTCTCCTTTCGCTCCCTCAGTACATCGCAAAATTTTAATAAAATAATGATTCATACAAAAGCTTTGGCTTTAAAAATGTGGATTCTCGTTTTTGAAATTGCGGTAAGCGCATTTGCACACGATCGCTGGTAGCTTTGTTTACCTAGACGAGATTGTACACAGCATACTATTGGCTAATACAATGCGTACTCGGTGTACTATTGACTAATTGAGCATGCGCATTTGTTCCTAATGCTGATTGGCTCATGCATCGTAGTATCTCTCAGCGTCTCCCCTTGGCTTTCTGTCGGCCACTCTCTTGTTCACTTCGTAAATGATATAATAACTATCTCGCCTCTACTTCGCGATTTTTCCCATTTCGCAGTGGGTCTTTCGCAGGACAGAACTACCACGGTAGGAGAGGGATTACTGTGTGTATATATATATATATATATATCTGACTGGAGATAGGAAAGACAAAACATATGGAAGGTGTCTGCTTTAAAATGGCCAGTCTTGTTAAATAAGCCACTTTCTTCACAGAACTTTGACAATTACCTTCTGCATTCTGTCACAATCTTCTTACATTTTCTGTCAACTTTCCATCTCAGATTTTCATCAGCATCTTAGGATGGAGCATGGACCTATTTTTTTCTTGTGACATGCCTGACAAAACTGATGCTTCTGTAAATCAACTCTTGATGTTGTGAAACTTGAGCTGAATGGGCTGTTTTCCTTTATTTCATCTCCCTACCGAGATCTTTGATGTAGAAAATAGGAGAGAAAACATAGACGTTATGCTGCATCCATCTGCCCGTACATAGGTGTGTGTCATGTCCATCAGCCCTGACTTGTTATCTCTAAGGGTCTATGTACGTTCCTGCAGTGCCAGCACAGTCAGCGTCTCCACGTTTGAGTGTCTTTGCTAAGACCTAACCATGTACACACAAATATCTATTCGTACTTCAAGGCATAAACTAGGTCAACAGTGGCCAACAGTGTTTGTTATGAATCATAACCCAGCACCTTAGGAATAGGTCCATACAAATCTTTCTGACAAATTTACTTCCTACTGAAAAGGACAATAATCAGCTGATGTGACACAATCGGTCCTTTTAACAATCGAACCCTTTTTTTTTTGCTTTTGATTTCCATCAGATTTCTTTGGAATTACAGTGGTCCCTCGTTTATCGCGGTAGATAGGTTCCAAGCCCTGCCCCGAGAACTGAATTTCCACGAAGTAATGACACCATATTTATGCTCAGTAAAATGATGATGAGGAAGGTGATGATGACTTTTACGTCTCTTCAGAGGGTGGTGCCATTTCTTGGGGTACCTCTTCCACGGTTTCCGAAGGTGTATTCGTAGTAGTAGAATTGGCTACGAGGCTGCAAAAACATTGTGATCGGAAGTTGCTTTCGCTGTTTCTTTTTCCAGTCGAACAGTAGCTTGAAGGCATGACGTCATCGATTTGGTTACAAAATTGGACCGATCAAACCATTTGTAGGCAGTCATGACGTCGTCGATTTGGTTTCAAATTTGGACAGATCGAACCCTTTCGTCATCCCATTCCGGTGACATCTCTTACAGATCCAAATCCGGGATACAGTATATTATATATATACAGTTGAGAGCAGTGTTTCTTAGCCCCTTTCGGCACGGCATATATTTTAAATACAAAAATCCCATGGTGCACCACAAAACAAAAGTGTATCAAAATGTTTAATCTACAAAATCTTGGCCTGTTTAGTTGAACGTAACCATGATATACTGACAGGAATGGAAGAAAGACACATCGTTCACACACTCTTTGTCCTGTGGTAGCCATCTCAGTATTTAATTGCTCTGCTTCGCTGTCGCATTCATGAGTAAACACAAAATATTTGTAGTACACCAATAATAGTTTTCAGGGGGGATTAAGTAAAATTGCATAATTTTCCACAGCACACTTGATGATCTGTCATTTCTAGTGTGCCACGGCTAAGTGGTTGGTAATCACTGTTTTAGAGTAATCCTAAAACGTCTGGTTATGTAAGGTGAAGTTATCTGCTCTGTCCACAAGGGCAGCAGGTTCTATGAATAATTTGAGCTTCATCATATAATACTCCTTTAAAATCCTATAAGGATTTTTCCCTCTTATCTCCATAAAGAAGATCTAAGGTGAGGCCCACTATTGAGAAGACTGAGGTGGCAGTGATTTGCACTTTAATATTATTCATGATTTTGAATCAAAATTGTTGACCTGTTTTCAAATACATAACTGTCACCGCACCATCTGTGGATAAATTTAGTGGGTATATAGCGAAGAGGACTGTGAATATTAGACGTAAATTAGATCCGTTTACAGATTTAAGTTTCAAAGTCTTTAAAGTGGTAAAAATTGTAGTAAAATGCCAAAAAAAAAAAGGGAAGTGACCCACAGACTGAGAAAAGCTGTCGTCTGCCAATCCCCTACAATCTACAATCCTGAGCATAAAACACACACACACACACTTTTCAACACATGATAATCCTGCTCAATGTTAAGTAATGACAGGGGAACAGAGTGAGATGAAAGAAAAAAAGGAGAGAGCCGGCTGTTCACAATCGGTGAGGGCCGACTGAGGGTCGACCGAGGGAAGGAGGGAGGGAAGGATGGAGATCAGCTGTTATTACGAACACAATGTATTAGCGGGGGTGAGAGGGAAACAGGAACAAACCCAGTTTTATTTGTCTTTTTATAACATGCTGCCTAGTTAACCCTATGTTAGCTTTAGCTCTTGCTAACTTTTACTAATGGCTGTCAATGACAGACAAGCCATATCGCCATTTCATATTTCATATACTGCACGGGGGGCGGGGGTTCCTCAACTTACGTCATAGTTCCGTTCCTTCCGCGCGATGACTTCCGCTATAAGTCGGAACTCCCAAGTACACAAGTCCTCGACTTACATCTGAATTCCAACAGTAAACGTACCCATGTCACTCGCATACGTTAACACAGTGGTAACATCATAATCAAGGACATAAAAACATCAGAAGAGTCTGACTCACGCTTGGGAGCCATAATGCACGGCAAAAGGTACCCCAAAAAAACAACACAAATGAATGTAGCACAATTTAATGTATGTCGTATCACCAGCAAATGTAATTAAATCCATCTTCTGCGTATATAGCGCCACGTGCCAACATATTTGTCCAATCTGATCAACAACTAGTTCCCTGTGCTTTAACACAGTTCATTGGAATGATGGAATACGAATACATTTATAGGATGTCGGCATAACCACGGCGCGCTGTAAGTCGAGGACGTCGTAAACCGAGGACCCCCCGCATTCCAGCATCCTTCCTGTTATTGTTAATCTATTAAAAACAACTGATACAATTGATGACTGTACCTCAACTTACGTCATAGTTCCGTTCCTTCCGCGCGATGACTTCCGCTATAAGTCGGAACTCCCAAGTACACAAGTCCTCGACTTACATCTGAATTCCAACAGTAAACGTACCCATGTCACTCGCGTACGTTAACACAGTGGTAACACCAATGACAGAGACATTGCCTCTGGGCCAAAGCGCCACTCCATACTGTGTTTTTCAGCAATATAGAGAAAAAAATTGCCAATGTAAATTGATGTTAATTACCTACAATAAAGACATTTTTAATCGTGATTATTCCACAGATACCCTGCGATCAATCGGGTTAAAGATTATATATCTAACATCATTCTGAAGAAATGCTGGGGAGATATCCTAAACACTATGACCAACCACCAAAAACATGGGGACATACAGTACGTAACCAGGTGACATTTCAGAGTCCAGAATGCAGGGAGGGAGGGGATGGAGGATAACGAGTGAGTGTGAGAGAGAGAGAGAGAGAGAGAGAGGTGGTCAGATATCAGGTGTAGAAAATGCTTAGTCTTTTCAGACATACGACTGAGACCTACAAAAGGAGGAAGGGAAGGGATCCTGTGAAGAGGAAGCAGAGAAAGAGGGGGAGAGAAAGAGAGAGAGAGAGAGAGAGAGCGTAGGGGAATCTCAAGAGCAGCAGCAGCAGCAGTTTGCCTGAGCGCTCGGTCAGACGGCGTGCAGCTGTGGATCAAATAAGAGCTCTGTTTTCTCTCTAAACCCCAAGAGATTCACAGAAAGAAAGACAGACAGATCAACAGACGGACCAATGGTGCGGAAATAAAATCCAGTCAGTGAGAGAGAGAGAGAGAGAGAGGGTGAAACAGAGGAAGGCAAACCCAAACTACCACCAGAGTAATAGGGGAGAAGGTAGAGATTGTGGAGGCAGTGGCCGGAGACCCCGCAAAGACAAACTCTTTTTCTGCAGAAGCGTTGGAGTCTGACCAGTGTGAGCGCAGTCGGGAACAGGAGGAGGAGGAGGAGGAGGAGGAGGGGTGAGAAAGTGAAGAGGAACACAAGGAGGTCCAAGGTGCACGGTGACGGTGCCTACGGTGCCAACCGTGGTGCCCCTCTCGCCCTTCCCATCTCTGGGCGAGAGTGGAGGGGCGAGGGCGGCCGACGGAGTGGCAGGACGGGGGAGCGCAGATGGAGGGCGGGTGCGAGGGGGAAGCTGGGGAGGGTCAGGGACCGTCCGGCGGGAGATGCCCCTGCCGGGCCGGGGTTCCTGGGCCGATCAGATGAGCGAAATGTCGCTGAGCGGGCGAGACAGCCTCCCCCAGGAGGGTGGGAGAAACGCCAGGGTGCGAAGGGCCGTTCGTATCTCATCCATAGTGGCCCAGGAGGTGAGTGTGTGAGAACAAAGTCTTTGTGTGTGTGTGTTGGTGTGTGTGTGTGTAGGTCAACGTGAGAGATTAACGTCAAGGCGTAAGATGAGTGAGCATGTACGCGGATGTAATCAGTGAAAAACACGAGCTACATATTGCAGATTTGTGTGTAGAGTTGATTGTCGTCAGGGCTCGGAACTCTGTTATATTTGACCCTTGACCCTGATCACTATTGGGTGCTTGCAGTTGGGATGTAAATGTCTTCGACAAATAACAAAAGCATAACTGAACAGAAACTATAACAAGCAGTCTTTACAGTCTTTGCCATGAGGGGTGCGCAAACTTTTTGGCTCACGAGGATGAAACGTTTGACTGGCAGGTTGGTTCAGTATTGGTTGGATGTAGAATGCTAGGCGAAATAATTTTAATTAAACGTACATGAATAAACCCTAAATTTTCAGAGATAATTTGGCACATTTGATGTTTGGCGACATCTAGTGGCATTAAGAGAAATTTCGATTGATTTGTAGTAATGCATTAAACAGATAGACACCAGAGAGAGATAGACACCAGTCTTTGCTATATTTGATTCCAGTTTTTGACGGGCCGGATTAGAAAGCGCAGCGGGCTGTTTCTGGCCCACGCTCCATGGTTTGGTCTGGTCTTTACAGCCTTTACAATTTCTGTCACTTTTTTATATATTTGTTTATGTTTGTTGTTTTTTATTAAACCACAACATGAATGTCTGTCTGTGCCAATAATCAAATATTGACTTTTATTTTTTTAATTTTTAAATGTTACCATCTAGTGACATTATGGAGAACTGTGGAAGCAGTTGCCGGTTCACCTACGCTCTGATGGGCTCATGCTCATGCTCCGATTCGTTCCATTAAAAACTGCAGATACAGGCATTTAACGTGCTGAAATGACTGACGATGGCATATATATGGCAGGCGTATAGTTATTCTCGAATGTGTTTTTATGTCCCTTCTTAAATATATATTTGTAATTGTTTTAATGACAAGCAACAGATACAGCAGAAATGTAATTTTGTCTTTCTTTATTCATACATTTTTTTGTTATCTTGCCAAAAACTGGAGACTTTTCCCTTAAGTGTCCTATTAGGATTTTCCAATGAGCCAACGTACACAATGCCGTGATTTTCCCAATTGGAACGCAGCCACTTTCAATGCAATTAAATGCCTTAACGCTCCACTTGATGTGAATCGGTTGAATTTATATAGTAACAACGATCTGTTTTACTCGTCTTCCACTGCGCGTCTAGTGAGTCAGCGTACCCAACTATGATGCAACCATCACTCATGTCTCCTGATACTTTCCCTCCGCGTGATTCAACGCGAAGGTTTTCCTCATGCCCGTTTGTTTTGCTGACACATCTTATCAATTTGTCATCACCTCTTCTACTGCCGAGATAACGTTCAGTGACGGTAGCGGTACGATTGTCTGCAGATTTGGCATTTGGGAGCGCAGTCATTTCATTGTTCACCGTTCTGTCAAAACACTGAACTCATCCAGAACACTTACTACGATGATACTTGTAAAATCTGTGACGGTGTAACTGGTGGCTCATTTCAGTAGACCTTTACTTCTGTGTGATACTGTACTGAGATACAGTAGAAATGGCCGATGAATTAGTTGTACGTTTAGTCAACAAAGATACAGTGCAGCGGAAAGCAACGTAAGGCTAAAGCGTCACGTGCCGGATAAGTAGACCTACTTAGTTGACTATAAAAATAAGCGTGTGCTCTTTTTAGACCGTGAAACGTTTTCGTGCATGTCAGTGTTTTGTTTTTTTTCGTATTCTCTGAAGTCAGATTTTTTTTTTGTTTTTTTTTTCGTATTCTCTGAAGTCAGGCCCTTGGTCCTCACCACATCTGCACCAAAGCTTTTGGGAGTCTTACTAGGTCCCAGAATTGGCTGATCTTTCCGCTTCTGTCCTCTTTTGTCCTCCTGTGTACTCTCCTCTGTCCCCTCCAGCTGCAGAAGTACTCACTCCGGTAGTGGTCTCCGCTACACTGTGAAGCAGGAAACACCACATTTGTGGAGGCATTGCGGTCACGCAGCCTCAGATTCTGAAGTATTTAGTGTGTATTGGAAAGTGGGTATATATGTAGTTCTTATGTGTAATTCACATAGAGGGAGTGTGGGAGTAAAGAAAAGATTGGAAATCTTTATATAAATGAGTTGATCAATTTTCATTGTTTCTTAAATATTTATGATATTTCAAGGCTGAAGTACCGCAGCTGAGGTGTATTTGCTTGCAGTTTCATTCAAGGATGCCAGACCATAGTTAAAGTGTAATCGAGGGTAGTACACCGTAGTCAATTTGCTGTTTACATATAACCCCAACTGTCCAACTGTTAATGCCTCTGTGCCTGCTGAGCCTTTATTTCTGCACACCATGCTAGAAACATGTAACCGTAAACACAGAAAATGTTACTACTATATACTGGCAAAATTACAAGAATCAAATGCCAGTGAAACTCTAGGGTGACATCACCATAAAGGTCAGTGTCACATCAAAATAGAAATCGATAGAATTTTGGCAGTGAAGGCCTTAGAGTTTTAAGTATTTTTACCATGTGCCGAATTAGTGTTTTTTGTAAAACCTGTTACGCAAAATAGAAAAAACTACAACATGAAGCAACGTTTAGTTTTGTATCTAATAAGCCACATATGTCAAATATAAGGCCCACGGCCCGAATGTGGCCCACCAGAGCTTATCATGCGTTTGGTAATCTTAAAAAAATATATCGATTTTAAAGAGTCCATACTATGTGTGAATGTGTAAAAATTAACACAATCCCACTCATACTGCACCTAGTTTTATCCAGTATTTGACAGAAATATTTAAGGACTGTACATCAATATACAGATTAAATTATTCCGTTTTGGACGTTAGACACATTTCTTTTTGGTTTCTCAGACCAACAAATAAAATTTTTGTCTCAGCAGAGGCCGCTCAAACACAGGCTTCATACTTTGCGGGGGTAAGAAGAAATAAAACTGTAATCGCCTCCATGACAAATGGCAGTTTTTATTGCCCAGTCCTTGTTTTCTTGCTTAGGGTTAAAAATGATGTTGACTGTCTCCAGCAGGATCTGATCAAAGAAAAGAGAGAGAGAGAGAGAGTGGGGGGTGCAAACGACCCCCATCCATCACCTTTACCAGCGATGCCCTTTAATGCAGAAATCAGTCGTGCTGGACAAACTAAATCAGGACCCCCCTGCTGTCGGCCTTAAATTTTCTCCCTCCATCACCCAAACACACTCCGGGTGGATGGTTGGGTTTTCACTTGGCTGATAGGTGATGTAGTGCCGCTGCTGCTGCACTTCGAGGTGATTCTCCCCATTTCTTCTTCTCTTGTCTCTTCTACTCTCTCTGGCTTATGCTGAGTGTGACAGCGGTTGAGTCAGAGGTTGTGAGTGAGAGCGCTCGGTGTAAATGTCACTGTAAAACGGAGATTTAAGGGGTGAGTTTGAGTCGTGGTAGAAATCCAGTTGGAAGGAATGTGGAGTGTTGAAATTGACTGGGGGGGGCTGCAAAGTCTTCACCCACATTTATATATTTGAAGTTATAGGGACGACGCAAGTGGACTTATCAGACAATGGATGTTGGAGATGGACTTGCCAGGGAAAAGGGAGAAGAGACAGATCTTAGAGGAGATTTGTGGAAATCGTAGAAGAGGACCTGGGGATAGCTGGTGTAACAACTGAGGAGGGCAGGTGAAATGCAGGCAGTTGTGGCGGCCCCTGGAGGGAACTGACGAAATAGGGAGGAAGAATAAGGGTCACATCGATCAATTCTTATTAGGCAGGTCATGGTTCACATGTCCCAATCGATACGTACCTGGGGTTTAGGTCACAGTTCGGTACCATTCGCTCTCAATCCTTCTAGCTACTATAACTTTTTTAAACTGTTGTTTGTCGTGAGTTCTCTTTTGTTTGATTTAACAATAGCTATAGGTGAAGGATTCCCAAAGTGTGGCACAAGCGCAAGAAACTACTAATTAATTTCCCAATGGGAAAGCCCAAGGGTTAAAAAAAGTTCTATCTATCTATCTATCTATCTATCTATCTATCTATCTATCTATCCATCCATCCATCCATCCATCCATCCATCTATCCATCCATCCATCCATCCATCTATCCATCTATCTATCCATCCATCCATCCATCCATCCATCCATCCATCCATCCATGCATCCATCCATCTCAAGGGCTGTGTGAAATTTTAAAAAATAGATTTTTTCCATACAATAAATATATATATATATATATATATATATATATAGCTCTGGAAATTTTAAAATCAAAAGCTTTTCAATTATAAAAAAATGCATACTATATATGTGCGTTCTGGTCATTTGAGCATGATTAAACATGCTAATCCTAATAGAATTCTTCTTATGCCTCACCCTCTCTCATAATGTTTTCCCCCCTACACGCACCTGCCTGGACTCAACCTAACATTCACAGCCCTTGACTTTATGATAGTTTTTTCCCCCTTTAAGTGATTTCTCCAAACCCTACAGTAATGCGAGTATCCTCACGTCTGTGGGACATCCTTTCCCCTTTCCCCTCTTTATTTGTTTTGCTTAAACACATGGGATGGGATTAAAGGGTTTGTGCCGTCCCTGCTGATTTGTCTGATGTGCTGCGAGAGTCGCTGCTGATGACAGCGGCGGGAGAAAAACTCTTTAAAGCTTAAGGGCTACTGAGGACAATTGATGTTTGGCTTTTGAAAGGCACGAACAAACGGCAACAAATGTGATTTAGTGGCATCAGCATGTAAGGTGCTTGGTTTTCATCTTCAATGTCAAATAGTGCTAGTTACGCACCAAGAAATAGGTGCGATGTGCCATTAGGTCGCGCATTCTTCAATTGTTTGTACTGCTGGCTGTTAGGTGAAAATCCTGGAAATGGGGGGAGGGGGTGGAAGGGGGTGCATGCAATAACATGCTAATGAGAGCGCTGATGAGACCAGGTGTGTGTGACAGTGCATCACGGGCGAGTTATTGCAGATTTTATCGATGTGCGTCTTCTGCTCCTTCATCAATGGAACAGAAGTCAGCGCCTCGCCTTACTTCATAACCGGTGCAATTTAATGAACAGGAAATGAGAGTTCTGCACAGCTTGAGCTGAGGTTGATAGACTTTCTGAGCTCATTTGTTTTTTAAATTACTCATAATTTTAGCCTTTGTAATATGTGATATTTGGGTGGCGCTTTTGCCCAGAGGCAATGTTTCTGTCATTGGCGTGGAACCCTAGGGTTCACCTCCTGGGCAAGTTCAAATGCTGGTTAGGGTGGATGGCGCCTTCCAGTGGACTTACCACCCGCAGGAAGGTTCAAGGGGGTTGGTACAGTGCAGTGTGATTTGGGTGGCGGTCATGGAGACTGTAGCCCCCGCGACCCAGTAACGGATAAGCGAATGAAAATGGATGGATAGATGGATGGATGGAAGTGATATTTGTTTGTGATTGGTTAATGTTTTGTCCCTACAGGGGGTTCTCTACTTACATCGGAATTCTGTTCCTACAGCGTGGCGTGACTTAGTTTTCAGCCCACATACTGTACATATGTACCCATGTCACTCACCTACGTTAGTGGTAACTATATAATCCAGAACATTTAAAAATCAGTAGAGTCTGACTTTCGTCTGGGAACCACCTTGAAGGGCAAAAGTTCCCCAAAAAAACAACACAAACAAAAGATATGTAAACAAAGCCTTCTTCCACGTATAGCGCCAAGTTACGACATATTTGTCCACTCCGCTCGGCAACTACTTCCCATACGAAATTTGTTTCAGGGGGGCACGTCGGAATAGTTAGCGTTAACTAAATATGATTGTTGTAGTTGTGAAAATATTTCGATTTTATGTTTACCATATTTCTGCACACATTCCACATCCATTTTTGTGTTTCCTGCAGCTGGGGGTTTTCAAGGAGAACTGCACAGATGGTTTTGGGTTTAGGTGATTTTGGTCTTAGTGTCGCAGAGAAGCATATATTTGTTATTTTATTGAGCAGTTCAGTGGGCGTCTGCCACAGGGCCTGTCTCTTCACAGGCTTATCATTCAAGGCATCTCTCTCCTGTGACACAGAGCGTGGTAATAGGAAAGGTAAATCCGGTAAACACTCAAGGACACTCTGGAAAGCGATAAAAAACAAGCTGAGCTCTACACCTTAGAGTTGTTTATATTGATATCTAAATTTAGGACAAAATAAATGTATATATTCAGAACTTTTCAACAGTTCTCATGAATGGATTTTCATTTCTACACCTCAGAACTATCCAAAAGTTTCAAAATACAATTCATTTTTTAACCTAACCTCTGTAGGAGTACTGGAGCCATATTCAGGATCTAAAATTGTGAGAAAAAAGTCATAAATGTAAGAGAATAAAGTTGTACGAAATATAAGAAACACAAAAATTACGAGGCATAAAGTCATAAGTTTACAAAAATGTCATAAATATATGGGAATAAAGTCATGTTTACAAAGAATAAGTCATAAATATATAAGAGCAAAGTTATACGTTTACAAGAAACAAGTCATAAATATGTGGGAATAAAGTCATGCATTTACAAGAAATAAGTAATAAATATATTAGAGTAAAGCCATACATTTCCAAGAAATAAGTCATAAATATATGAGAGTAAAGTCATACATACCATACATTTCCAAGAAATAAGTCATAACTATATCCGATTAAAGTCATGCATTTACAAGAAATAAGTCATAAATATATGTGAATATCGTAAATTGATAAAAATTGTAACACGAGAGAAAGGAGATTCATCATCTTTTGTCTCATCAGCGTCAACTTCATCACCACAATCATATATGCAACATATATATGCAATGCTTTTGATTTGGTCGTACCTTTATGCCGATTCTAAAGTCTGGTTTTGCTTAAGCATACATGTTACTTTAGTAAAAGAAAGAAAGGAATGATGATGAGGAAGTGCATTCTGGTTGCCTTTCTGCCACTATAATCAGATATCGAAGAGACGACGATGTTGATCTGTAATAAAAATAACAATTGTCATGATTACTGAAAGACAGTTTGGAAGTGACTCAAACCACCATCTGGAGGCTAATGACCAAGCTAAAAAAAGTAATAGGTTGTTTGTTTGTTTATCCTAATCTCCAGATCTGTTCATTTTAAGGTTTAAGACTTAGTTTGGTATTAGGAATAGGATTAGGATTAGATTAGCGTTAGAGTCAGGGGAAGGATAAGATATATATTTGGGATGTTTGCAATTCGGTTATGCAGCCAGGGAATGAAGTATGCGTAAGATTTGCTGTCACTTAATAAGAATAAAATCTTTAATATCTCTTCTCAATGGTGGCTTGACACTTAAATAGTAACATTATAATAAAACTGGACGGTACTTGATGTAAATTATCGGTGCAGTTCCAAGGTGGAATTATGGAAGGCACTTAGTTGCTGTGGCTACACAGTAAGTCTCAGTCTGTGCCAGCGTGACTGACTCTGTGCCTTAGTGAAGACGGTGCCATTCTCCCTGTGTGGGTTCCTTCATCTTTCTTACCTGGCCCACAGTGTGACACAGAGATAATAAAGGGAAAGAAATGATCTGACTCTTATGCCTCCGCGGCCTGATTCATTTTACCCTGGCCAACGGTGCAAGTCTGGCAACACTTAGTTTCCACTTTCAGACAATGTTCCTCCTCCGTCTTCCTCATTCTCCCCCTGAAGACTGGTACAGTGTGTGCGACACACAGAAATATATATATATATATACCGTGATCTCTGGACTATTGAAGACACCATATAAGCCGCACCCACGAAATTAAAGAAGAAAAAAAATATTGTACATATAAAGGCCGCACTTCTCTATAAAACCGCAAGTGTCCACGTTGTAACATGGGATATTTGCTTTTTTCCCAACAGTGCCTGTAACACAGCAGGTTACACGTTAGCTCTTTCCTGCTTCAGCGCCCCCGACCATAGTTGGAATGCACAGGGGAGACCTAGTGATCGGCTCCAGGGACAAAGCTAACATTAGCTGCTGGGCTAACTTTCTTCACTTTGTGCATACCCTCAGCAGAGATAAACAGAAACAGGGATGTTGGGGTAGCCCGTAAAAATCCATAAATTAGCCACATTGTTGTTTCAGCCACAGGGTTCAAAGTGTTAAAAGATTAGCGACTTATAGTCCAGAAATAACGGTATATATATATATATATATA
>NC_024309.1:1939762-1943080 GCF_000523025.1 Cynoglossus semilaevis | reverse complement strand
CAGTGTTCATATATATTCAATATTCTATATATTCAAGAACATACTAATGGCGCCTCCTGTGGCGTTCCGTATAGGTTGCAAAGACTCACACTGTAAAATTCCCTTTTGTTGTATGAATAAGGAAAAAATGTTTTGCCTAATTAATCTTCAGAAATTAATTTACTTGGTCATATATATATATATATATATATATATATATATATATATATTTATATATATTTATAGCACTTTTCCTTTGTTGGCTGGGCCATCCGTATGCAATGACGTTATCTCTTTACTGCCTTTTAAGTATTGCTGTTTTCCCAAAGGAAAGCCACAAAGGCCTAATAAGACCTTTTAACTCCGGTCGTTTTCGCTGCGGATCGTTTCCATTTCTCTTATTCTGATACCTGCGTCGGCAGGAACCTGTTTCTTTGAGATTTATGTTGCTGTTTGAGCTCTGTGGAACTTAACTTCAACTCGTGACTGCTGTTATTGCATCATTTCACAGCACTGTGGCTCGAGGCAAGTGCTGCTGCCGGAGTTTCTAGATCAGCCATCTATTCTCCGCAATCCTGGGTATAGATCATATTTTGGTGCACATTCTGTAGTTTATTGGATATAAGTCAGAGCCGGGCCGTGCCGTGCACTGCCCAATTTCCGTGCTTCCCTGCCAGCAGGACAGTTGTTAACCTGCCAGAGGCATCTCCCGCCTGATAGATGGACCGTGCTCTCCGGCCGTACTCTGAGTTTCTGGTTTACAGATATCTGACTAGCTGTTTCTTTTGTTGTTGGCCAACGACTGACATCGCGAAGGCGCTTCAACGCCAACACAGTTTATCACGCTCAGCAGCAGAGGTGAAGTCCTGCGCTGCAGCTGCCAGTCTTCCTTTGTCCATTTATCAAAGCGACAAATGACTCAGATCGTCTTGTTGACATCAGTCATCGTGAGGCACCCCAAAAGATAATGTAGGGGCCCGTCAAACGTGGAATGAATATTAGCCATCATTCAGAGTTACGTTCGTGCGCTCTTTAACGGGACTCATCATTGCATTCTGAAATATGAAGTCATTTACGCAGCTGATGCGTCTGTTGACTTAGCAACTAACAGTGCAGTTTCCACGTACATAATTGTAAATAACCCGTTTTAGGTCTGAGAATATTGAGCTGTCAAAGTGTCAGTTGCTTGAATTTATTCATGAATGTAATCAGATTACAATTTGCAACACCGCAGCACATTATATATCCAATAATATCACTGTGCTTCCACTTGTGGTTGCTGTAGTACCCGTGTCAAACTCATTTTGTGTGTCCGGTGGGAGCTTATTACACTCATTGTTATTTGCACACACTGTGGGGAAGTTTGTTTTTCTGTCATCCTGAGCTTAAAAAAACCACGTCAACGTCCAGCCAGAGTTTGCGGAGGCGTCTTTAGACCGACTCTGATCGCAGACTGATTGTTATTGTTGGGGACAATGGCTTCACGAGAGTTTGAAGATACTCAGTAATGACCAAATTCCTCAAGCTCTACGAAGGTGGATTCGACTTTTATGTTTATATATTTTCCTTGATATTTGTTCATATTATGATTCCATCACAAAAAAAACACAGATTTGAAACACATACACCTACCTGCTGCTGTATTTCTTTTGTAGCAATATAGAAAAGACAAGATTTTTTTTTTGCTATATTGAGGTATATGTTGATCGGTATATGAGGTATACGAGTTCACAGTTACTGTGTAATTTCATCAGATTAAAAAATGATGTTTAACATTCTTCTCACTATTTTCATGAGCGAAACAAAAACCACACATGCACGTGCAGTGCATACACGTACATTTTTGCTTTTGTTTTCTGTCTCATTATTTGGGCTGTTCATCTGAATAACGCGAGAGCATACCGCTCACGAATTATGTGGTGCAGTAGATCTTTTTGCCTGTGATTAAAGACGCACACAAGGCACCACAGCTGTGCGACGTGAACATAAATTTGAATGATTGGTGGCCCCTCTCGGTGCCCGCCTAAATCCGTGTACGTCGGCTGCTGTGCATGCTGCCAGTGTTCTTGTTCAAATAAACCCCAAAAGCCCTTGTTTTGGCAGTTTGTCTCGGAGCAGGAGAGCGTGTGAAAGATGTTGACATCTTTCTCTGTCGCCCTGAATTGTCAGAAAATTGTCAGAAAACTAAAAATTGCTCATGTTGAAATATTTTTCCTTTTTAAGGTGTGCACTACTACATGCGTTTCTTGCAAAACCAGTGTTTTTTAATGAAAGTATAGGTTTATTTATTTATCTATCTATCCATCCATCCATCCATCCACCCATCTATCTATAACATCTATAATTTAGTTCATTTATAATTAGTATAATTAAAAATCTGAATGTTTACGAAAAGCTGATTGGCTGAGCTGTTCAATTTTTTTTATATATCTTTAAAAAAAAACGTACACTGACAGGAGTGACATATTCCAATACAGTTGTCTGGAATGTGTCCTGACATGTATCCTGTGAGACCCGTGCCTTTCTTAAAGGAGCCACGCTCCGCAAACGGCACGATGACATCATAAAGCCGCAGTTCTGTGTCCTTCCCACGGCACGATGACATCATAAAGCCGCAGCTCAATGTCCTTCCCCACCGACCGCACTTGTGCAGGAGTGTGGCCCACACTCCAGTATAAAAGTTTCATTGTTTGTGAAGGATTGGCACTTGGCTCGCGTCGCTTCGCCGTCATCTGCCCATTGCATGCTGGGAGTTGTTCCAACTCTTTTAACGACGTATCCGTTTCATAAGTCATTTTAACAAGCGTGCATCAAGCTCCCGCCCGCGTTTTACCTTAAGGGGCGTTCCATCCGAGGCGCTGTTCCATTAGTCTAATAACAAGTGATGCCACTCAGATCCACCTGTCAGCTGAGCAGCTTCACCGTTATCGGCTTGTCAGGAGGGACAGTTTAAACCTTCTCTCGTTTGCTGAACACGACCCATTCTGGTAGGAATTTATGCCTAACCCCATGAGGCCATCTTGCTCTGCAAGTGATCGTTAGTTTCCTCAGACGTTACTCAATAACGCAAGTTGGACAAGAGAAGAAACTGGTGGAACACGTCGAGGTGTGGGAATGAAATGAGTAACCATGAAGACCCCCTACGCTGTGCTGTTTGTCTCTGGCCAGGGAGGGGAGCTGCTGCCTCCCAAATAGGAACAATCACATCACAGCCGGCTTGTTATGTCTAACAGCGCCACGTGACGCCTCATTTGCCGGCCACGGTCTCCCATCAGAGCCCCCCCCCCCCCCTGCCCCTGTGTGCCCCCGCAGCGGCGGGGATGGGCCGCATCCGGCTGC
>NC_024309.1:1935615-1939209 GCF_000523025.1 Cynoglossus semilaevis | reverse complement strand
TCATTTGCCGGCCACGGTCGCCCATCAAAGCTCCCCCCCTCCCCCACCCCACCCACCCCCCACCCCCCCCGGTGGTGGCTCACAGCACAGACTGCTAGTAGCTGTTGGACATCCAAGCTCTGAAATCCAATTTACGGCACATTTTAAAATCTGTGCAACCTTTTTTTTGGACAACTTCCATGACTCATTCTGCCTTTTCTAGAGATCATACACAAACACACAGAGTTTTCAAACCTGTAAATGAAGATTCAGATCAGGGATTAATCTAGAAGGTATGAACCTTTTTCCCCTCTAGCCTTTTTGTCCTTGATTGTCTGATCCTTGTCATCTACCCCCTCCACTCCTCTCCTGCTCCTCCATGTAGGGTTTTCATCATCCTCAGTGTCTCATATTTTCCTTCTTGTTTCTCCTCTATTGTCCTCGCTCTCCCTCTTTCATCTCACTCTACACGAGTGTCTCTCTCTCTTTCCTTCTCCTGCGCTCCAGGTTTAAATTTAGAAGGGAGTTTCTCTGCGCCGTATCCAGGCAACCTATCCCCCATATGTAAAGATCCAGCAGCACCAAAGTCCTCTTATTTATTTTTTTACATTTCAGCTGTCTTACCCCTCCCGTCTCGTTTTTTTAACCCACTGTCATTTTCTGATTTTGATCCAAATATGAGAGAACACTCACAGCGTTATTTACGACTGTCTTTTCAGCCATTCTTCACAGCAGCTCGTCATCTGTCGCTAAATAATTTACAAAGCCTTGCAGTGAATCGATTCTTCAAACGTCCAGCTAAAAAGGACACACTGTGGTGGAGTGGATCCAAAAAGGGCTGAAAGCCACTTTATCTAGATTTACAGCTTTTTCCATTAATCTTCTGTGTAGAGCCATCCTTGTGTTGCGGGAGAAAACTGTCCCAACTTCGCATTACTGTGTGATGTTACATTTATAGTATTTTTTAAATAAAAACATTTTGGCAAGGTTGGATTTAACAGATTTTGCTGCAGGGGTGGTTTAGAAACACGTGGCAAACTCAAGGCCCGGGGGCCAAATGCGAACCGCCAAGCTGTTTCGTGTGGCCCGCAGGAGCTTCAATAGCATTTAGTAAAGTCAATGCAGCAGAGTTTCTTAAGAAATTAAAAGTTGTTTTTTTTTACACATGAATAAACAATAGACACAGAAACATGTCTTAATCTGGAGTGGTTACATCTATACCAGCGGTTCCTAAACTTTTTTGTTCCAAGGACTAGTCAGCCAGTACCGCCCGTTACTACAGACCGGTAACAAGGTGCTGAGCAAAGATCATAAAATTTTCAAAATAAAACATATTTTAGAGTGGCGCTTTGGCCCAGAGGCAATGTCTCTGTCATTGGTGTGGAACCCCAGGGTTCACCTCCTGGGCAAGTTCGAATCCCGGTTAGGGCGGTTGGTTCCTTCCAGTGGACTCACCACCCGCAGGAAGGTTTGGTACGGTGCAATGTGATTTGGGTGGCGACTGCTGCCCCCGCGACCCGGTAACGGATAAGCGGATGAAAATGGATGGATGGATGGATGGACATATTTTAGACTCTATTCTGTTTGTATCAGTCTAAATTACCTAACCTTAAAAATAAAAAATATTGCCAGATTATCTTTAAATAAAGAAAGTAAAATGATTTGACTGGATTTGCTTTGAATTTAGTAAATTAGTAAAAATTAAGTACATTTTTTTCACTGCGTCCCACACCGGCCTGGTAGCAAATGACCTATGGACTGGTACTGGTCAGCGGACCAGGGGTTGGCCTTCCATTTAAAACTGGCCCTTCAAAGGGGAACTGTATTGCTGAAGTGGCCCCCGGTTTTGATGCCTAGTTTGACGCGAGTTTGACACCTATGTCGACATTTCCCATAAATTTATTCATACAGTTGTTGGCATCATTCTGACCGGGTGTTTAAGAATGAACTAGTTGGCAATTAACAATAAGTCCATGTTTTTCTCCTTCATTTTCATGCACAAATTCAAGTACAAATATATTAAAAAATATACATATTTGACGAAATATAATTTGACAAAACATCAAGAACATGACGTGTTTGTGCATTTTTCCACTTTCAAAACACATCAGGCGCACCTGTTACTGTTTAACCAGCCCAATTGTATGGCGTCTGTCCCTGTTTGTTCCCAGGTCTAATTTGTCTCACAGAAATCCATTTTTATTGAATTTGGGTCATTTAGGTCTCTGTGTCTCTGACTTAAAACTGAATCACTCTGACCACTGACACAACGTCGGCTAAAATGGGTTTAGTCCTGTAACGTGATTGTTATTGGTTATAAAACATGACGTAAATTAAAACTGATTCTATTTTAAGGAGGCCACATTTAGAGGACCGGCCTGTAGGTGGCTGCAGTGAGCGGCAACTAACCGCACGCTGACCTTTATCAATGGATGTCTCTTTCCAGCTGTGTGTCAGCTGAAAAGCACAACCCTAGTCACTCGTTGCGACAGTGGCAGAACTGTATATGTACATACTCTACATATACATATGCATATACTGTAGTTGTACATTCATATAAATATACATGTGCATATACATACATATTTATTATATTTCTGTTCCTTCTCTATACCGCGGTTATTCTTTCGTTCTCTGAGGACATTGCAGATTTTTCTTAAATCCGATCTCGCCTCGGTGTTGTCCTTTGTTGCAGCACGTCACAGTCCGAACCCTTCGACCCGATTTGCCGAGGCAGAGCCGCTGAGCTCGGGAGTGATGCACTAATAGTCGCTGCTACTTCTGCTCCAATAAACAGCTGAGTTTGTGGGCAAAGTACTAGCCTCTCTTCGACCCACCCCCCCCACCACCATCCCTCCATCTACATGCCTCGATTGATAACAAGCCTCTAGTCACTAGGTGGCAGCAACTCATACAGTGGTTTGTACAGATAAAAATATACATGTTCTCGTGAAAACATTTCTGTCCCCAAGGGGGCGCATGACTTAAAACTATTGAGAACCACTGGCATGAAGTAATTGATATTGTACAGTTTAAGTTCTATTTTTATTTTTATTTTTTTCTACTTTATATTGCTGATCAACCTGTGTCTAGCACTGAATAAGCACTGTAAATATATTTCCCACCATATATAGTAAAAAGCTGTTTTTAAGTATATATTATTTAATATTTTCACCATCCCTGCATCTACATGCCTCGATTGATAACAAGCCTCTAGTCACTAGGTGGCAGCAACTCATACAGTGGTTTGTACAGATAAAAATATACATGTTCTCGTGAAAACATTTCTGTCCCCAAGGGGGCGCATGACTTAAAACTATTGAGAACCACTGGCATGAAGTAATTGATATTGTACAGTTTAAGTTCTATTTTTATTTTTATTTTTTTCTACTTTATATTGCTGATCAACCTGTGTCTAGCACTGAATAAGCACTGTAAATATATTTCCCACCATATATAGTAAAAAGCTGTTTTTAAGTATATATTATTTAATATTTTGAATATTTGTGCTTTACAGTATATTCTTAATTTGTGTGGGGGGTTACGGTAACACTGTGCTCCACTTTTTCCGTCCCTCTCTCTCTCCCTCCCTCCCTCTCTCTCTCTCTCCCTCTC
>NC_024309.1:1922456-1935554 GCF_000523025.1 Cynoglossus semilaevis | reverse complement strand
TGAGGGTTTTTTTTTTCCTCCCCTGGCGAAACACTTTCCAGAAAACAGTCAGTCACTCGCTCTCTCTCTCGCTTTGTCTCTCTAGCAGTTCTCCTACCTTTCTGCCTCCCTTTCTTTTATGGAGTAGTAGTAAAAAATACCAGCAGCAGCTGAGCAGCATCGTGGCTCCTTCTACAACTAATAAGAACCGACTCTCTTGTTGCCATCTTTTTTTTTTTTAACGCCCTCTCCTCCTCATCCTCCTCCTCCTCCTCTTCTACTCCTGAGTTGCTTCCGGATGTATTCAACAATCGAGCAGCTGTGGAGTCGTCAGTCCGAACATAGTTGGGGGGCGAGGACGGTGGCCGGAAGTCATTGAGATGTAAGCGAAGAGAAAGTGCTTCTGATGGAGGTTAAGATAGAAATCATGGGTCAACTGAGGGATCTGAGGTCAACGGAGAGAGGACAGAGCAGAGACGATGGGTTGCGGAGCATTATCATCTGAGAGGAAGAACTGTCGAAGGTTCTGTTGTTGTGGAACTGTTGTTGAGGATAAAACTCAAGAGGGACAGAGCGGAGAAGATCTGAGAAAGTGATCAGCGGCAGCCTGTTCAGACATGAGTCTGAACATGCCTTCTGGCGTCCTCCTGCTGTGTGACTGTAAGGTGTCGGTTCTCGCAGCAGGCGGTCACAGACTCCCGGGTGGCCACCCTGACCCTGACTCCAACGAGGTGAGCTGCTGCTGAGGACCATGGTCCTGCCATCGCTGCTTAAGCTCCTAAACCTTTTTCTGCGTCAGTCAACCTTGGCTCAATCTGCCGCCGTCGATCACTGCCGTCGCCCCACCTGCTGCCCGGCTGCTCTAATGCCACGCCCGCCCGGCCTGCCGCTCTCCTGCCGTCGCGGGTGGGATGCGAGAGGTCACCCTCGGCGTCTGCCCACGGAAGGGGGAGAGGTGAGAAAGAGAGCGAGAGAGACAGACATCCCCGAGTTGACTTAGCATCCGGAGCAGAACGGTGTAGTAGTATTCAGTTGTAGGAGAGGCAGAAAGTTTGACATTTTACTACTGCAGTCTCTGAAGGCTTGTCAAATATTAAAGTACAAGTAATTTTGTACAGTTTGTTTTAGTTTTCCCTTCAAAGTCCTCTTTGTTTATAGAAATATTAGTTTATAGAGGGAGTCCTCGACTTACCTACAACGCGATGTCGGATCTTACATGTACACATAAATACCTACGTCAATCACCTACGCTAACACAATGGTGACATCAGTCGGTTGAGTCAGTTCCCAAGTGTAGCGGTTGGCATGCCTTCCTCGGAAGCAAAGAGTCTTGGGTTTGATTCCCAGAGGAACCACATGCTTGGCGCTTGCTAGGGGTAGCCTGTTAATAGCGTATCTGCTGCTAACACAACAATATCCCAGTATTGTACTTTTTTTTTACATCATAATCTAGGACATGAAAACATCAGAAGAGTATGACGGGGAGCCATAATGAAGGGCAAAAAAGTGAACGTAGCACAATCCTACGTATGGCATACACCTGACAACCTGTCATGTAAACAAAGCTTTCCTCTGCGTATAGCATCACGTGACAACTAGTTGCCATGTGAAATTTGTTTTTCCGCCGTACGTGTGAAGGATGGAACAGGACGTTGTTGATAAATTTATGAGACGTAACCATGAAGCATCATAGGTCGAATATGTCGTACACTGAGATACTCCTTTATTTGGTGATCACTTTTATCCTACGACTTGTTCATGTTATGTAAGAGATAACATGAACTCATTTATATGATTTATCGGAGTTACTTTTTTTTTCATTCACAATAATATTAATAGATAGATTTTGGATTTGAAATATATGATATATTGAAGCATTCAATGTGAATGAAAAACAACAAAAATATCAAAATTTTAATTAAGCATTCTACATGGTCAAAAATACATATAAAAATAAAATATATGCACAGGTAATTGTAAAAATTAGTCATGTGGTTTCCACAAAACGCAACGACCGTGTTCAGTGTACACACACATAGGGCAGTAAAGTTTGGTGGCTAAAGTGATCTACCTGCATTAAAAATGTTAAATATATCTTCACTCATATAAACTGAACATAGTAAATATATACATTATATGTTGGGCTACTGATTAAATGCATGTAGCTGTGTGTGGCACAAAAAGGTTTTATTCTTACAATAGGGTCACTACCGCACACTATAGAATTATATTTATATATATATTATATATATTTTTACATATATTTTTATTATTTTAATCATGTACCAGTACTATCTGTGTGATCTAATGCTTGATCGAGATCTAATTTTTTGGGTACCACAGTCCTGTAGGCTATTGGTGTTAATGCTAGTGGCTGGACGTAGAGCCAATTACTGTGCTCACGTCAGGTCCAGTTGTTGTGACCAAGGTGGATAAGGTGATGGAGTAAAAAATCTATGGTCTCCTGGCAGTGGTTTAGATCCTGCAGACAGTGTGACAATTTTTACAATACAAAGACTCTAGTATCTAGTAACAGCTGTTAGCTGTTAGCACAGCTATTGCAATGGAATACTTTCACACCAAAAACTGTAGAGAGAGAGAGAGCCTATAGAAACACTGCTGCCAGTGTTAATAAACACCACCACACATTGGCCAACTGGGACTGGGAGGGGCCACACTATAGTCGTGACTGAGCGGTGACACGCTCAACTGGAAACCCTCTGGGGTCGAAGTGCTGCTGGCAGTGGTCAGTGGATCTGGACTTTACACTGACGGATGTTTAAACCTGTTCATTAATCTCCTCGGAAGATGTGTTTTTCTTAAAGATAAAATCTTAAATTACACAAATGTCTATGACAAATGACTTTGATTTATTTTGCAAATAAAAGCTTTAATTTCCCATGATTAGAGATCTCCCAGAAACAACGTTACTTCCTTGCTTCCTGAACTTGACATACTTAAATGGACCAATCGGTACTTCCGCATGTTCAGGCGTCTTTATGCATTTAAAATCCTATGTTCAAATTCCATCCTCAAGATATCTGTGCTACTGCCATGAAAAGCAACAGCACAGTGAGCACACTATGAGCTGAGGCTTGATCTGAAGTGAGGTGAAAGCTTACTCTCTCTGGTTTCTTTAACGTGTCCAATAGTCACGGATCAATGGTCAAACAAAGAGCACAATTTTTCCTCTTGCTCTGCTGAGAATGTAGTCGTGATACAGAGCAGGCAGTCAAATATCCAATTTTGGCTCAGTCTCTCACTTTCTGGCTTTCCCTCCTATTCTCTCTCTCCCTCCTACACAGCTTTCAGACAGGTTCTGCTTGACACCTGAAGGCACCCATAGTTTCAAATGTACCTGCTGCCACTGTTGACGGTTACACAAGAGTTTGCCAGAGCTAGAAATAGGCAAGGATATCATTTAATGTACATTAAATGCGATCTCGTAGGTTGTTGAAACCACGGATCAAAACAAACCAACAGGATTTGAGGCAGCTCCAGTTTGAAATGAGTTGCGGCTGCCACGATCAACATTTGTTGTTTTTTATCACCACGGGTCTCTTACCGAACATTCAAGTTGTTAAAGGATGGACGAACACTTTCCCAGTGTGAGATCTCAAACCTTTTGTTGTTCTAAAGGCACTGTCAATGTTTTGTTGCTCTTATGTTTTCACACCTCAGTGAGGCAGATGAAATGCTGCTATGTGATGAGGGATAGTAAGAGAAAAGATATTCGAAGAGAGAGAGAGAGAGAGAGGAGAGAGAGAGAGTGAGAGTAGAGTGAAGTAGTGGTACTGTGGCATTTCCTCACTCCCACACGTGCTGTGCAGAACAAGTCTAAAGCAATTGGAAAAACTGTTCTCCTTGCAGCCGCTCATGTGGGCAGAAACCGCCGCTTGTTGTCTAGTTTTGTTGCGTTATAAAACCACATTGTTGTAGTAAATGTTGATCAATGTTCTCTAAGGGTTTCGCGATAAGTCCGCCATAAAATAAATTCAGGAGATTGAAGTTTTAGTATGAACATCAATAACACATTAAAGTATTCTTTGAGCAGGATGAAGTACTGTAAGATAGGGGTCCCCAACCCCTGGTCCGCATACCGTTGCTGGTCCGTAGGTCTTTTTGTACCGGTCCTCTGTGGGACGCAATGGAAAAAATGTACATATCCCTTTACTTTTTTCATTCAACGATAATCCGGCAACGTTTCAAAACAATAGGTCATTCAGACTCTGATACTATATTTATAACTTATATTTATACTATATTTTGAAAATAGAATGATCGCAGTAACAGCTGATACCGGCCGATTGGTCCTTGGTACAAAAAAGGATGGGGACCGCTGCGGTGAGACACATCTGTGATATCCTCCAGTTTTGAAGCTGTCTTCTGAAGTACTCTTTCACATGCTAACACTTCGATGCACAAATCCCAACCGATTTTGTCCTCCATGTTTCAATAAGTCAATTACAGGGCTATTCTCGCCACCTACTGTTAAGGAGTAGAAATACGCGAGACTCTTCTGAATTCATTCGCAATACTTTTATAACCAAAAGCCTGTGAGCCCTTAAAAGTAGTCCGGGTTGTGACCCACCATTTGAGAATTTTGTGTCTACTCAACGTTGTACCGTAATGTACGTGTCCAACCTGGTCACTCCGGGTTGTGACCCACCATTTGAGAATTTTATTTAGTGTCTACTCAACGTTGTACCGTAATGCACGTGTCCAACCTGGTCACTCACAGTGAGAATGTCAGGATCTTCAGAGACACTGTCTCTGAACCGGAGATCATAGCTGGTCTCACTACTGTCTCACAAAACTTCACTATCATTGCTGCGATTCTACTGTCGCTCCTATACGATTTTTGAGGCTGATTACGTCGGTTCCCGCTACCACAAAAAGTTTGATTCAGTGTTGTACCCACTAGCAAGTATTTCAGGGATGTCAGTTCTTACAGAGTAACTGGTGAATTGGAACGGTGCTTAGTCAACCACTGAGCTGTGAGAAAAAGAGAAGACAACTTTTGTATCCGTCCCGGGGGACACATTATATCCATTCCCGTCATTCTTCGGGTGTGTGTCGTTACGCCGCTGCATTTTTGTCTTTGATACAAAATATTTTATTGTTTTATTATCACTACGACAGACCATTGGGAACATAAAGACACACAGGTACTTGTGTATTTAGCTGTTATTGCTGACAGTCTTTTTATTATTATTTAATTATTGAGAACTCAGTTGTTTGAGGGCTGTGGTTGTGTCAGGCTGAGTTCCCACGTAGTTCTACGCAGTTATTGCTCAGTCGAACGGCTCCTAGTTACACAGCCAGACCGTCCATCCGTGGCTGTTGAAAGCGCTGGACCATATCCTTTCATCCATTCCTTCATTCCTACTATCTCCAGCTGGACACTTGACCTTTATGTGGGGCAAAAAAAAGTTCCACAGTCTTCCTGAATTACAGGACACCACTACATGCACATCAATCCAAAGGGCAAACACTCCAGGACAGTCAAAGTGCCAGCACCTAGAACGCGATCCTGCAGCCATTCATATCTGCTATGTAATTGGTACAGTAATAGTAAAGGTTGAATGACAAAATCATGCAACTGCATGAGATACATATTCCCATTCAGTGTACTTTTCATACCAGGGGCAAAAAAAAAACACTTTGAGAGGTGAGTGTCACTGCTGGGTCATCAAACCGCAGACACTTTTATTTATAACAATCTCAAGAGGGCAGTTTTGTGCCCTTGAAAGTCAAGAGTAGCTCTACACTTCTATGGCCCTAAGACGTTTCTATTTATGATGGGTGATACCAGAATTCTCTTTTTTTTTATACCGATATCGATACTTTGTGTGATTTTCTTTCATATTAGTCATATGAAAGGACATTACGTTATTTTAACGTATTTATACTAAATAGTATAGTTGCTACCGTTAAGGGACAAAGATGTCTAGCGGATTTGATCGCATGAGTCACTGCTCTCTTCTGGTCAGTGGTCACATGACATGAATAGATCAGTTCACTTTTACGTTACCGGGGGGTGTTGCAGCACAAAAACCTGTATGTAGTAAGTGTGGTAGTACTTTTAACTTTTATTAATTAGTATCGATACTTTATGTGAATATCGATATCACATCGATATCGATAGATAGATAGATAGATAGATGGATGAATAGATAGATAGATGGATGGATGGATAGATAGCTAGATGGATAGATAGATAGATGGGTGGATGGATGGATGGATAGATAGATAGATGGATAGATGGATGGATAGATGGATAGATAGATGGATAGATAGATGGATGGATGGATGGATGGATAGATAGATGGATGGATGGATGATGGATGGATAGATAGATGGATGGATAGATAGATAGATGGATAGATGGATGGATAGATGGATAGATACATGGATAGATAGATAGATAGATAGATAAATAGATAGATAGATAGATAGATAAATAGATAGATAGATAGATAGATAAATAGATAGATAGATAGATAGATAAATAGATAGATAGATAGATAGATAAAACTTTATTAACCCATTCTAGTTCCCTTTGGAAAATTAAGGCACATATAGCACTTTATAGTTTACTATAGTAATATATGGGATAGAATGCCTTTTTTTCATTCATCATTGGTTGGTTCTTGCTTAGTAATTAAAAAACCATGGCACCAGATGTTAATTTCACCCAGAGAATAATTTAGTACCTAAGGCATTGGCTCCTTAATTTACAGTCTTTTCACACAATGGGATGAAAAGCATGAAAAATAAACAATGCAAAAAAAAAAAAATTTTGGACTCAAAGACTTTCTTTCTTTGTCAACCATTCCTTCTGCCATACATTGAAACCGTTCCCAGGGCTGGGGGCTAAATGGTGGGGGGAGAGGAAGGAGGACAAAACAAGGAGTAGAATTGGACCTATTCCACTTGTGGGTGCTGTAAATGTCCTACTGTGGCTCCACACATTTGCATCTTTTATTTAAGTGGCCTGATTCTGGAGTTTGAGTCTAATGCATGATGGCGCACTCTGATCACATGCGGCTCTCTTTAAAGGCACATGTGAACAGAGGTGGTGGCTCTAAAGTTAGTCCCATCAATATTGCAAAATGTGTCTATTACAGAATATACGGGCTATCATTGCCTTTATGTTTACATGATGTTATTTGTCAGATTTATATAATCTTTTTTTTTCTTTTTTTTGGACCTGAGTTTTGTTGAGTTGATGTCTCTTCAGGTCAGGGATTTTAAATACGTTCGCAGGTTAGGGTCAAGGATAGCGCTGTCTAATAAATATTTGAAGGGAAGAGCTGTGCTGAGGAAGAGGAGGTAGGGGATGAGAGTAGAGGGATGAAAGGAGAGACATCAGCACTGAGGAAATTTGCTCCTTTGTTATATCTTAATGGGAACTGTCAGAGCTGTGGAGAAAAAGGTCGACCACACAGCCATGTGCGCTCTGACTGAAACACACTCTCTGTTTCTCGCAGCTATATACAAGTTACGACACAGCGCTGGGTCTTTGTATCAGAACAACCTACAGTGACAGGACAACGTACAGTAACCAGAGATTTCTCATCAATCCTTAACCATAACCCCGACCCTGGACCAACCACAGTCTACATCAGAGACATTGTCTTTGGGTGGTAAATGTCCAACTGTGCATACTGGAAAAGGTCTTTGACACAGTTATAGCTAGGGCTGTCAAAATTGACTTGTCAATGAATTTTTGCAATTGATAAAATAACCTTTGATGGATGGATAGATGGATGGGTGGATGAATGGATGGTTGGACAATTGATGGATTGATGGATGGATGGTTGGGTGGATGGTGGTTGGAGAATTGATGGATGGATGACTAGGTGGTTGGATAATGGATGGATGCCTTGATGCACAATTCAATTTTTATTTCAACTGGTGCGAATTTGCATGCATTTGTATTGATTTTAATTTTTAGCTGATTAACGATACACTCCCTAACGAGAGATAGATGGATGGATGGATGGATGGATAGATTGCAGCACACCTTCAAAAAAAAGAAAAACAACTGAACATTGCAACAGTCACCTGACTGATTTATTATCTTATCATCATATCTATTTCTATTATTAAAAATCTATGCATATACCACGGCATACCACAAAATTGATGAAAATGATTCAAAGGGACTATTGACTGATTAGTATGATTTTGATAGTTCTGTGGATGTGTTTTTTCCATAGGTTAGACAGGATCAACAGAAAAATCGATCTTTAGTGTTTGGTCACCAACACGTGGTCAAATGTCTTAGGAGTCATGTGACTAGGAACAAGGATAGCTCATAGCAATCAGAGGAAAGCGTATTCTTACCTTGAGGTGTAATATATTAGTGTTTGTGTATTTGTTTGTATATGTATACACAGGTACTGTAGGTGTTTTGTGTCCACAGAACCTAGACTTCCACCAAGCAGACATGATTTGATGTTGAATTATTAAATCCTCGACAAACAGTCAAGTGATTGCCTCACCCTTAAAAGCAAATCCTCTTTTGGCTCCGTGTTTGTAGAAGGAACTGAAATCTCAACCTGAAATTTTTATATTCTTGGTGTTGCTGTTGTTTGAACATACTGTAAGCAGAACAGAAGCTGTCAAGTTTTAGTGTCTTGAGTTTAAAAAAAAACAAAACTTTTTTCCGCTGCGAAACTGGAATAGCATGTGCTGTCATACGGTCGCCACTAGGGGGTGATCCAGCTTAAAAAAAGCGGCCAATTATTGTCACTAGTTGCAATACTAATCTACATATACGAGAGACAGACAGAAAGGGATTTCCGAGCCCCATCTAGATTTTGTAGGTGAACAGAAAGTGAGCAGAGCATTTGTGCCAGTAGCGCATAAGACAGTGTTGGAATAATCTGTGTTGCAGAATTTCAGCGTTTCAACAAACAAATGAACAGAGACGGATAGTGTTGGTTAACGTTCAACAAAAAACCGACTTGGTGAGGTGTAAATTCCTCATCTGAAAGCACTTTGTTTGTTGTCAGATCCATTTCAACCTCTGTCCTATTTGAAAATGTCTGAAAATGCATCCATCCAAGAAGTCTATATTTACCTCGGCAGCTGTGTGTTGGCTGCACCTCAATCTTCTGCCCCAATGGAAGACTAGATTAGAGATAAATGACGAATCATCCTTTAGCTGCAGCTACACTGAACAGTTTTTTTATATACAAAGTACACAAAAGAAATGAAAAGTCCTATTTCCTACTTTAAAAAAAAATAAAAAATTTTAACAAAGCATATATATTGTGTAACATTAAAGGCTGTTGACCGTGTTGAATAAGTTGCAAAATTAATTAAATATTTTTCTATGTATTTTAATGCATTGGCAGAATGTATAGCCCATAATTTTATCCTACATGCTATAGATATATACCGTATTTTCCCACGCTTTGAACCATGCGGCTTATACAAAGATGCGGCTTTTCTATGGATTTTTCTTCAGCCGCCAGGGGGCGTTCTAGCAGGAAGTGCAAAAACAAGACAGAAAGGGGACGTCAGTGCAAAGAAGAACACGCTAGTTTTTATTTAGCACATGCAACACAACACGCACGACAGCGAATTATTTTCACACCCCCACCCTCTCATCATGCAAAGCACACGAAGAAGTTCGTACGATCTCTCATCATGCAAAGCACACGAAGAAGCTCGTACGGTGGCGGTTTATAGTCCAGTGCGGCTTATTTTCAGGTGTGCTCTATAGTCCGGAAAATACGGTATATGTAAGTCGCTTTAGATAACAGCGTCTGCTAAATGTAATGTAATGTCATATGAATATATTTACATATATTATATATGTATGCGTATCTATCTATAAATATATCTATAAATATATATACTCTTTTATTATATTTTTGTCTTCCTGTCAAGACAAGTGCCACCATTTTGACCTGCGCTGCCCCCGTGTTGTCCCATGTTCATTTCCTCCGGTGGTGCCTTCAGATACAACTCCGACCGTTCCGTACTTCAATGTGTCTTGACATCTGCACTTTTAACTCCCCCTGTGGTAATGCGTTTCTGTTTTACACAGACTGCTTAAAATAACCCAGATCATACTCCGGCGGCGGAGGGATGCACAGCTGTTAGGGGCTGCTGGGTAGACTGCTCGGGATTGAAGCGTGTATGCGTGTGTGTGTGTGTAGATGACTTGGTGTGGATATTTTTAGTTTGTAATTTTTTAAAAATACAATTAAATATTTCTTATGAAGTGCGCGCACTGACAGGGAACAGGAAACTAAGAGAGCTTATTTGTCACGTAGATAATTGCATTTTAGAAAAATTATGAACAGGGAAATAAATCTAACGACTTCTGTATTCTGTCACGTTGCTTTAGTGTTGGGTCAAAAAATATAATTTATCGCATTTATGATTATTATTATTATTATTGTATCTATAAAAACAGAACACGAGGTGCTAACTGTAAACCTAAACTCTTTGTAAACCCTTTGTTTTCATACCAAGAAGTACAAGTACAGTATATTAGATTTTTTTTTCATATTAAATGAAATATAATTTTACTAAAAATATCCTGAACATGAAGGTGTTACATTTTTTTTAATTTTTTTTTTCAATTTTCAAATTCATCAAGCGGGCCGGACTGAACATCCTAGCGGGCCGGTTTTGGCCCGCGGGCCATATGTTTGACACCCTTGGCCTAAACAGCGTTGGTCATAATTCCAGTGCAGCTGCGACTGGCTTTTCATGTGGAGATTTTTATTAATGCTTAACTGAGCTCTGCATAAAACCGCGGGCTCGGTTCTACTGAGACTCAAATAATTTTTAATCAATAATTTTTTGAGGGCTCCTAAATAAATCAGCCGAATGCCGTTCCAATGTTGCTATCTCAGTCCCTTTAAGGGAAGGAAAAAAAGGGCTCCTAAATAAATCAGCCGAATGCCATGTCGTTCCAATGTTGCTATCTCAGTCTCTTTAAGGGAAGGAAAAAACCAAACAAACAAAAAGAATGATAAATGATTAAGAAAACACGTGCATAAACACAGGCAGAGAGGACAGAAGACGCCATGATGCAACAGAGGGATGAAAGAAGGAAAGGGTGAAGCTGAGTGAAAAAGTGAAGCGGGAGGAAGAGGAGAAGGAGGAGGATGAAGGGTAAATGAGGGAGGTTGAAGCATAGGGAAAAAAACGGGGCACAAATGAACGGGGTGTATTTGAAATGCTGGTCGTGTGGAGGGAGGGATGGAGATTGGAGAGGGAAATTTCTACGATAGAACCATGCCAGGAAAAAAATTGACATTGAAACAGGTCAAGTGGATATGGAAATGGGAGAAAAGAAGTAAAAAGTGAACATTAAATGGATTTTTTTTTTTAATTCCTGGCACGTTTCACTTAAAGAAATCTGAGTTGTCTTTCTATAGAGACTACAACTCTAGAAAGTTAGAAAGTTTTAATCCCTTATAAAGGCTTTCGTGCGATGAGATTTTTTTTATCCCAAAAAAAATATATACTGTATATATATATATTCACAACTAACTTATTCAGTGTGAAACCTGGTTCTGTTTAGTTGAACAAAACACTGCTCTAATTCCAGGAATTGAAGAAAGACACACAAAGATATTCAACAACTCTTCTTTTTTTTAGTATTTAAAGCCACTTGCTGCCACCTAGAGGATGAGTAATTATCTTTTATGTCTGTCACTGTCCCACTGACGACACCCTACCCTGACACATCAGACCCTTTCATCCCCTCTCTAACTCCACCTTTAATTGTCTACCTCGAATGTTTACTTGTGTTTTTCTGTTCGGAAGACAAGGTTTTTTTCGCAGGAAGTTGACATCTGTATAGAAACAAAGCAGCTTGATGAACCCACACATACAGTACATACAGAGATGTTCCTACGACTGTAAATATTTACCAGCAGTTGCGGTTTGGCACAGTCAGGCAGAAAATGCGCTTGGATTTGCAGCTCTATGATGCGAATTAAGCGCCGCATTCAAGATGTTTTCTATCCACCCCAGCGTATTGAGGCTGCTTAAGCTGATGGGGCACGTATGAAAGTGGTAATCCCACCTCTGCTGACTGCTTAATGGTTCTGATATGGAGACTTGTGAAGACCCTATTTTTAAAACCTAATGGATTTTAAAAAGACCACTCCACCATTTATTACACGGTCTGTTGTTGCATACATTATAACACAGTGCTGTGCATTACTGGGCTGAAAGTCGGTTTAAAGTTACTGTTGAATTTATGTTTGTTTTTTTTTTTTTTGCCATTTGATTGTAGAGTTAGGATAATAGATTATAGATTAGTGGGTGATCGATTTACGACGGAATTCCCTTGCTACAGTGCGACGTAACCTAGTTTTTTCCGTAACTCGGAACTCACATACTGTACATACTTTGTCACTCACCTACGCTAACACAGTGGTGACGTCATAATGTAGGACATAAAAACATCAGAAGAGTCAGATTTACACCTGGGAGCCATAATGAAGGGCAAAAAGTTCCCAAAACCAAAAAAAAGCAAATGTAGCCCAATTCAAAATATATTAGTGTACAAGCGACGAATGTAAACAAAGCCGTCTTCTGGGTATAGCGCCCCGCAACAACATATTCGTCCGCTCCACTGGCCAACTAGTTCCCATGCGATTTTTTTTTTTACTGCCGTATGTCCAAAAGATGGAGCAAGACTCTGGTAACTGTAAACCTCAACTCTTTGTAAACTCTTTGTTTTCATACAAAGAAGTATATGATATATATATTGTCGTATTTAATGAAATATAATTTTACAAAAATGCGTGTTCATTTATTTTCAAAATTCAACAAGCGGGCCAGACTAGGCACACTAGTGGGCCGGTTTTGGCCCGCAGGCCATATGTTTGACACCCTCGGCCTTAACAGCATTGGTCAGTGAAGACCCAGAATAGGCAGATTGTTAGTTTCTTTCAATACCATTTTGGAATTATTATTGATTATTATGAACTCAAGAAATGATCTACCACTTAGGTACTCTAATTTTGGGAGTCAAATATAACTATCTGTGTGCGGTAACTGTTCCCAGCATCAGGGGCCTTTTCTACTGTGGCTATCGTTGGGGTTGAGGTTCAGCAAGGTGAACTGGGCGTG
>NC_024309.1:1908869-1922182 GCF_000523025.1 Cynoglossus semilaevis | reverse complement strand
GGAAGCGGTGAAGTAAGTGGAACTAGTACTGCGGTGTTCACTCCGGGACGGTCCCTCTGCTCCTCCCTCTGTGCAGGTGCTGTCTCTGGGCGCAGACGTGTTGCCGGAGTACAAGCTCCAAGCTCCTCGCATCCACAAGTGGACGGTGCTGCACTACAGCCCCTTCAAGGCAGTGTGGGACTGGCTAATACTGCTGCTGGTCATCTACACTGCCATTGTCACACCGTACTCCGCTGCTTTCCTCCTCAATGACCAGGTGACATGCAAATTATTAGCTAACGATGAAGCTTTTGCTTGTTATTAATTACAATCCTGATTTATGTAAGAGCTGTACATTAGGGCTGCAAATGATCGCAAGGTAGCTGAAGATTCATCGTGATTAATCATGAGCGTAATTAATCCTAAGTTGGTCAGTTGTTGTTGTTACTGATAGACTGTTGATCAATATTAATCATAGTTAATCATGATAAATATCAATGATAAATCTCAATAATACAACATTCCTTAATATAATCCTCAACATTCCAAACATTTTAAAATAAATTATTTGTCAATATCATCTTTTCCAAATTTGTCTAGTCACATGAAGAGTGTCACAGTTACTGACCTGCACTGATGACACTAAATTTTAATGTTTTTTAACACATTGACACAAATGGAATTCCTGCATAACAACCTGAAAAAATAACGCTTCATCATCGGCAAATGAACGGACCAGGTCAGAAAACACTATGGCTTCAGTACAGTTAAAATGGATATAGAGTCAGGACAGTATGTCAGATGAATGTTCTATTTTTCTGTCGTTTCCTTGTGTGTTTTTTCTTTTTCTGTCGTTAATGCAAACAAATGTTCCTCTCTCTTTCTTTTGCCCCTCTCTGTGTAGGAAGAGGCGGCTATGCAGAGCTGCGGTTACTCCTGCTCGCCCCTCAACGTAGTGGACCTCATAGTGGACATCATGTTCATTATTGACATCCTCATCAATTTCAGGTCAGTTGGTGTTGAGTTCTTCCGATAACAGGCTTTGGCTCTGCTTGTGTTATCAATTCGGAACTTTAGCAAAACGTCTCGAAGCTTACGTTCTTGTAAAAATCATTTACTGTATTTTCTATATTGGCCATGAAAACCAAACCCTGACACACTCTCTCACCTTCAAGTGGTGGATTTACAGCCATTTTGTTCTCAGTTGAAAAATACACTTGAAATTAAATCCTAGAACATTCTATGAAGGTTCACAAAGGGGCTTGTAAGGCGCAGTGTGATTTGGGTGGCTGTCATGGTGACTACTGTCCCCGCGACCTGGTAACGGATAAGCGAATGAAATTGGATGGATGGATTTCCACACATTAAATTCCCAAGACCTTTCATCGTTGTAATGGTAGTATTTGTATGTACACCGGTCCCTTTCTATATCGCGGTCTATATTCACGGCCCCTTACTCTGATCTCATGACATTTTTGCCATATTGCGATAACTCTGGGGGAGGTTCGTAAAGGGTAAATACATTCGTACATAATATAATAACTATCTCACCTCTACTTTGCGATTTTTCCAATTTTGTGTTAGGTCGTGGAACGCAACTATCGCGATAGGGGAGAATCACTGTATTATTATTATTGGTACTATTGGTAGTATGAGCAAAACATGGATTTGTAAATTAAGTTTTTTTGCTAAACACCAACAACAAATACAATGCTAGCACTCATTTTACAACAAGGACTCCAATCAACAGTCGGTCCCAAATAAGGGAGATTACCGTAATACAGATTGCAAACGTCGGCATAGACAATTATCATGGGATCAGTCGGAATTATTCAGAATAATTCTAGAGATACATTGTCTCGCGCCCCTAACCCTTGACCTTTCTTTCGCTCCCAGGACGACATATGTGAACACCAACGATGAAGTGGTGAGCCACCCACTGCGAATCGCCGTCCACTACTTCAAAGGCTGGTTCCTCATCGACATGGTCGCTGCTATTCCCTTTGATCTGCTCATCTACCGAAACGGAGAGGAGGTAGGCACTCACGGACCAACAGAACCGGGAGTGTTTTTGGTTTTAGAGATAATGGGAAGGAAGTGGGGAGACGCAGAGGCAATGAGATGGAGGTTAAGATGTGGAGGAAGACGAGCAAATGCTGTTATTGCTTCAACACGGGGGTGTCAATGACTTGGCGGGCCACGTTCGGTCCACGGGCCTTGAGTTTGACACGTGTGCTTAAACATCTGTCTGCCACCTTGGGATTCTTATGATTTGTTATGCACACTCACGAAGGTCTGTTTGTTGATTTATCAATGGTTGTTTTCATCCATGAGCATAAAACAACATCTTAATTAAAGAAACGCTGTTCCTATCGATCAGTGACTAATTTATGGAAATGAACACAACGAAAACAAATGAGCGATGGGTTTCTTCGTTGAATATGAATTTTTATTTTGACTCCTGTAGGGGTGACTGGAATTAACAATTTTTATTAACAATTTATTTTGGTCATTGGAGCCCTGAGATGAAGCTTCATGTGTCAGGAAAAACCCAAATTTTACATCAGAGATCACCAATTATATTTGTCAAAAGGGCCAGATTCATGAAGAATCATGAGAATGAAAAGCCAAAAAAGCTAAGGTTTATACATTTGTATGTACTATTGTAATATTATTATTATTATTTCACATTGGTTAATTTACCTTACCGCACTAAACTAGCCAGTAATTCTGGATACATTTTTGATGACATTTTCTGAGCCAAAAAATGGATGTTTTCAATGCACAGAACCAGTGAAATGGAAAAGTGTAACTGGTTAAATTTAAAAAAAGAGAAGGATGAAATAAGATAAAACGGCAGCTGATGTATTGAAGCAGACTCTGATATTACCCTTTCTACTGCAGAGAGTCCCACGAGGCCTCGGCTTTTCCAGCGGATTGCGTAACTTGTGAATGTGAATGTGTAACTCGGAACTTTTCAATATCTAATTCCCACCTTCCTCTGTCTCCTCCGATCTCCGTAGACCACCACTCTGATCGGCCTGCTGAAAACTGCTCGTCTTCTGCGATTGGTCCGCGTGGCCAGGAAGCTCGATCGCTACTCGGAGTATGGTGCGGCCGTCCTCTTCCTCCTCATGTGCACCTTCGCCCTGATCGCTCACTGGCTGGCCTGTATCTGGTACGCTGCCACAGTCTGATGAATACTGACAGAAGTATGGACTCCGTGGTATCGATACTCAAATGAGTGGTACTCGATCGATTAGTTGATCATTTGTTCCTTAATGGTAGAAGTTAAATTATTTAGGTTACGTTGCGCAAAAATGAAATAATGTAATTTGCTACGTCTAACATTGTATTAAAAATACATTCTAAAGTTGTTAAATGGTCAGTATTTGTCATGTTTTTTACTGGAGTAAAAAGAAATTGATATCAGTATCGGTGATAAAAAAACGGGAAAAGAATATGGGAGTAAAGTTAGGATTGTACACATTGAACACGTTGTCTTAGAACCCTGGCGTCATCAAAAACTTTAGCGACGTTACTGTTTGACATCACTGCTAATCTAAGGCAATGCTAATATTAATACATCTATCACTAATAGTAATTTAAGTATTTTAATTTCATTTTATTCAGCTTGTTCACATTTCAACTGTTACTTTCCCCAGGTATGCCATTGGAAGTGTGGAAAGGAACGGTTCTATTGGCTGGCTTCACACACTGGGCGATCAACTGGGAAAACACTTCAATGACTCCATTCCAGGTATTAAAAAGACTGAATGCAAGCACAAATACTAAGAGTGTCGATGTGGAGACGTAAGTATTTGTCCACCATAGAGCCCTACCAGGGGTTCTTAATCTACTGGGGATTATTGGAACACATAAACTAGCAGAGCCCTTACTACCGGGGTGTCAAACATGCGGCTCGTGGGCCAAACCCGGCCCGTTAGAGGGTTCAATCGGGCCCGCTTGACGAATTTTGAAAGTAGAAAAAATGGACCAAAGAAGAATGATACTTATACTTATGTGCATGAAAACAAAGGGGAAAACATGGATTTATTGTTATTTATCAAAATAGACTGTATATGACCCCTAAACCAAAATGAGTTTGACACCTCTTTCCTTTTTAGACATATTTATTTTAAATATATAACTATATTCTTATAGAGTAGAATCCATTAGAAGTGGATTTTTACCAAATTCAAATGTTTACAGAAGCTTAACTTCAGGCTGTGGTCGTCGTTGTTACTTCTGACTAACGGTAGACCCGTTTTGACATTTCCTTCACATCTGTAGGGTCAGGACCTTCCATTAAGGACAAGTATGTCACAGCTCTGTACTTCACCTTCAGCAGTCTGACCAGCGTGGGCTTTGGAAATGTTTCCCCAAACACCAACTCAGAGAAGATTTTCTCCATCTGTGTCATGCTCATAGGCTGTGAGTAAAAAAACAATGTCACGTAGTCACTCGAACGTGAAAAATGTTGATACAAATATAACAATATACATACACAAATGCACATTTATATATACAGATATATTGATAATTGCGTAAATATGTATAAAAATGTGTTCAGATATATATGAACAAAAATGCAGTATGTATAAATATGTTGAAATGTTATATACCAAAATAGAGAATTATATGTATTCATATAGATACACTGTATATATGTATATATGTACACTGTATATACAGTATGTGAATGTATAGTGTATATAAATATATATATATACACAGATTATTTCAGTGTAAAATAATTATAATTATATATATATATTATATATATATATAATGGTGACATATTTCAACACATAGTCAGAACATTATGTGTTTTCAGTTCAATTGTCTATTAACTTACTCTCATACTCGCTGCAGGAGTTTCTGTTTAACTGAAACACCTCAAGCTTAAAATTCAATCATCAACAGGAAGTAATCAGAATATGTACAGGAAGTCCGCAGCGGACACGCTGACTCCTACTTTACAAGCCGCAATTAAGTACAGTAACAAAAAAAAATCCATCAACTCAATGAAGCTAAACTTTTGAGTTCTACTTTTGCATATATTTCGACAATTTTCCACATTTAACATCAACAGCAGCTCCGTGATTTCATGGTATTATCCAACAGCTGTATTCCATCGTAGAGATTGCAGTGTTACGGACAATCAGAATGATGACCCTTAAAGCTCTATGAGTATCAGAAGTTTTAAGTATTTGTTACCTTCCAGGTTTTCCTAGAGCTTGTTACGGACATTTAGTAAGTCGACAGAGTTAACATGCACTGCTGTTTTCATTCAAAGTATTTCTCTTTGTATTTCATTATGCTGATGTTTTAATCGTTGAAGAGTGCAACGCGACATTTTCGTTTGAAAATGGTACACGGAGCAAACTTAACCCCATGTACCTTAGCATCAATGCCAACTGCCTGTTCGTCTGCTGAAAAATGTAGTTAAGGTAAATGTTGTAGAAGAGAAGTAGCCTGACGTAAGAGCCGAAGACGAAGCTCGAGAGGAAGCACTTACAGGACAATTCATTTATTTTCAGTTTGGGCTGCAGTCCTCCTCCAGACAATGTGGCATTTACCGCGACAGAAAATGAAACTAACACTTGGTCCATTTTTATTTCTGGACACTGAGTCACAAATTGTTCAAAAAATGAAATGCAGTTAGCGATAAAAACCTTTCGTGTTTTATGCCTTGTTTTGAGATTAAGTCGGAGATAGATTGTCGTCTTAGTTCGTTTTGAGATTAAGTCGGAGATAGATTGCCGTCTTAGTTCCTCTCTATCTATCTCTCTCGCACACACAAACACACACATGGCTGTTCAAATAGAGAATGTTGACAGTAATGAGGGCCGACAGATCTTTAGAAGTCAGCGGAAATCCAAACAAACACAGGATTGACAATTATTTAAACAAATTAGAACAGGAGGACAACACCGATTAGATGCGCGGTAGTAAATCCTTTGAGGTAAATATTATTGTCCTTGTCAAACAAGGAATATTCGCGCTTCGTTTGTTTTTTACACGCATGTAAAAGCAGAGACAAGACACTTCTGCACATAATAAACAGACATTCAAACAAGAAAATAGAGGACATGCTTAGAAGGTGTTTGGTAATGTATTCTGTTATAATCAATACAAACTGTGGCACTAAGTGCCTCTTAAATGCAGTTGCAATTGATATATACTTATGTCTAGCATATGCTATTAGCCAACTCATGGCGGGAATTATCTCGGTGCCACTTCCTGTTATAAATATTCTAACAAATACAAAATTTAAAAAATACTCAACTTAACTTTGCGTGATGTAACAAAAATAGGGAGACTATCGCCTTAGCAAAAAGACAGCCCGCGGCATACATGTGGGGCAAAGAAGGTATCGGATTGATATTGACATCCATGTTGCGGTATCAGTATTGGACATTAAGAAGATGGATAGATAGATAGATAGATAGATGGATGGATAGATGGATAGATAGATAGATGGATAGATGATAGATAGATAGATAGATGGATAGATGGATAGATAGATAGATGGATAGATGAGAGATAGATAGATAGATAGATGGATGGATAGATGGATAGATAGATAGGTAGATAGATGGATAGATAGATGGATAGATAGATAGATGGATAGATGATAGATAGATAGATAGATAGGTAGGTAGATAGATAGATAGATGGATGGATAGATGGATAGATAGATAGATGGATAGATGATAGATAGATAGATAGATGGAGAGGTAGAGAGATAGATAGATGGATAGATAGATAGATGGATAGATGGGTAGATGGATAGATGGGTAGATGGATAGATAGATAGATGGATAGGTAGGTAGGTAGGTAGGTAGGTAGGTGGGTAGATAGATAGATAGATGGATGGATGGATGGGTAGATGGGTAGATGGATAGATAGATAGATAGATAGATAGGTAGATAGATGGATAGATAGATAGGTAGATAGATGGATAGATAGATGGATAGATAGATGGATAGATAGGTAGATAGATAAATAGATAGATAGATAGATAGCACTTTATTAATCCCTCGGGAGTTCCCTTTGGGAAATTGAACAGTTTAGTTGTGTCATCCCTAGTTTTGTTGTGTTTTTTTGTCACACATACCTTAGGGAAAAAATAGTCTATCAACTTTTGCTTTCCATGTCTCAATTCTTTATAATTTTTTTGTTGGTGCCCGGATACCCAAGCTAGTAGTCCTACTTCGTAAATGTGTTACAATGATGTACAAAATACAACTGTGTCTGTTTTCAAAATGTTTTCCTTAAAAAAAAAACAACCCTCCAAACTAATCAACACCTCTCTCGTCTCTTGCCCCCTAGCCCTCATGTACGCCAGTATCTTTGGGAACGTGTCGGCCATAATCCAGCGGCTGTACTCAGGCACAGCCCGCTACCACACTCAGATGCTCAGAGTCAGGGAGTTCATCCGCTTCCACCAGATCCCCAACCCTCTCAGGCAGAGATTGGAGGAGTACTTCCAACACGCGTGGTCCTATACTAATGGCATCGACATGAACGCCGTGAGTACCGCTCCCCACGCATCACCTCCTTGTGTGTTCACCTCGTCTGTTCATGTTCATGAATGTTGATTACACACATGTACGCACACGAAGGCTAGAGGAGTATTTTGAGCCTGCGTTGTACGTTAATAGGATGATTGGAAGACTTTGTCTCAGCATGCATGGTCCGACACCCTCAGAGAAAATAGGACTGATGTGAGTATGATAAATGAATTGCACACACACACACACAAACACACACACACACACATAAACAGACGCCTTTGTGCATTTTACTAGGGAAGAGTCTTGACCTCGTGTACTTTATGCATCTGCATGTTCACGTGCATGGAGGCTTCTATACACAGATACCACAGTACCAATTTTTTATTATTATTATTATTATTATTATTTGTGTTGATTTGCACATGTTCAAGGTTCTAATACAGCTCGTCTTGATCTAAACAACATCGACTTATTGCGATTTCACCGTTACGTCACCACACCCCGTACTTTTAAATTCATTTTAAAAAAGTCTTATCATTTGCCGATGACACCATATTTTATGAAACGCTTTTGCCCTTCGTTATGGATCCAAACCACGGTTTGTCGGACCAAATTCAACATCCCACTCTCCGCGTTGTTTTAATAGCTGTTTGCCGCCCAGGTTCCGTTTTCCTCCATCTTTTGCGATATGTCATATGTAATTGTATGCGAGTTCCGACTTACGAGAATCCGAGTTACGTCGACGCTAGGAACAAAATCCTGACGTAAGTGTAGTGCAAATCCAAACACAAACACTGTGACATGCAAACGGGTTACTAGTGCCATGCATGCCGACATACGGCACGAGATTGCTGGATTGCTCTACACGCGTCGGTGGATCGGAGTACAGTCGACCTTTATACCAGGGGTCACCAACCTTTTCAAACCTGAGAGCTACTTCAAGGGCATTTAGTAGCTACTTGTACAAACTTTCTAAACAATGATAGTAATAAGTGAATATCATTGCAAGTGTAACTGAAAAAACACAGTAACAGTACAATATTTGACCTTCTTGTTGACTAGTTTTATTTTTACAATATACCCCGTGGGCAACATAGCTACCAGGTGCCCCTGGGCACCACGTTAGCGACCCCTGCTTTATACAATACCCAAAAACCACATGCATACAGACGGAGCCCCAACACCGGTGACGTCTTCTGTATCCATGTATGAATGACTTCCTAAATGCCCCAGCCGGCATCGACAAAACAAACACACGTCACGCCCGCTCACTTTATGTGACTAAAGTATTGCTGTGCATGAGCCGGTCGGTGTTGTTGTAGCCGAGCTCTGTGTGGTTCCGTCTGGCATTCTGTCACAGTCATCTGCGACGACACAAATCTTATGTCTATTTTTAGGCTGCGCTCAAAGTACTTTTTTGCTAAAAGCACATTTGCTCATAACATCAGTATGCCGCCGCCGCCGCTGCAGCCTCGCAGTACCACATTAATTATTGCTGGTGAAGCCCTACGTAAGCACAGAGAATCTCTGTTTGGGTGCCAAGGTCTTAATGCAAGCTTCCATTAGTGAAACGGTATGTTTTTAGTTTCAGTCATTGTCCCTTCCTTTTGTTTTTTGTTTTCTCCTGTCATTCCTTTGTCCACTGGAGTTCAGTGTAATTGTCTTGTCTCTCTGTGTGTGTGTGACCATCATCAGCACGTATTCAATTGTGTTTTTTAAAATATGGTATATACGTAAATATGGTAAATATGGCCTAGACATGTAGGACAGGAGAGGAGAGAACCCATAATGTATTCACTTGCTTGTGTGCTGATCTATTATAATGTATTTATTTGAATGTAATAGATTAGAAAATAGTACATTACATTAGATCACAGTAGAATAGATTAGAAAATAATACAGTAGAATCAAATAGATTTCAGTAAAATACAGTAAAATAATGGATAATATAATGGAGTAACACAAAGTAGAACAGTGGTTTTCAAAGTAGGGACGGCGGCCTGATGGGGCGCCAGGGGATCCTCAGAAAATTGGAAGGAAGAGCAGGGGAGGATTCCAATGTCATCATCCTGGTGGGTTGCGACTGTTTGTCGTCATGCTAGTATGTAGCTAGCTAGCACGAAATGGACAGGTTTTGGTAATTAAGAATAAAAGAATAATTAATACAATGAATTAATTACAAAACACCACCACTGATGCAATGATTGCATTTAAGTGTCTCACAGCCTTCAAAAAAAAAAAAAAAAGAAAACTGAACATTGACTTGACAACAACGACATTTTGGACACAACAGAAGTGCAACCTTGAAAGTCAGCCACTTGGCAACAGCCAAATGTTCCATTAAATTGAAGACAGGCAAACATTGCATGCAGCCAGGTAATAAATTCTGCCTTCTACGCATTTGGGATTTCACCTGGCATCTCACAAATCAACAAAAAAGCCGTCACGTACTGGAAGACATGTTGAGTTATTTTTTAAAGCCAGAAAAGGAGAGTTCGAGCAGGAATTTTATGTCTGTGTTTTTTTTTTTTTCTTGTTTGATTTCTTTTTCGACTGAACCTTGAAAGTTTTAAAACTTTTATTGTATGACTAGGCTCAGAAAAAGGAAGATGGAATAAAAAAAAGCAAAGCGGGTTGCAAAGATGTCAATGAGGCTTGACATTAAAAAATACACAGGAAGTACAAAGTAAGGAGCAGAATGGAGGGAGGGAAGGGATAAATAAAGTGAGAAATGAAGCGTGGTCCATGCAGATCTGAAAAGGAACCCTCCTGGAGGCTGAAATGAAGAAACAGCTTGAGGAGAGGAGCGTTGAGACGCTGTGTGTTTTAGAGAGAGCGGGGTTGTGTGCAGTCAGCCATTGAGAGACTACACAGTAAGAAGGAGAGAAGAGAGAGGGAAGAAGAACTGGGTCCTTCCAGTGGCTGCGGTAAACTCGTTAAAACTGCAGTAGTCCTTCATATTAATTACACTCCGCAGGCCCGCTGACTGTTTCCCAGTGGGCTCTTGGAAGGGTTTGAAAGTCTTTTCCTGTCTGTGCTCTACAAATTAGTGAATGAGCTCATGGAAGTGAGAACCCCAGTCTAAACCATTCAATTCACCTTGATTTCTCTGGATGATTACAACCACAATTATTATAATTTATATGATTTAAGTACAGACACTGAAGAGACGATTAGACAGATAGAATGTGAAATAATGATAAACAACTTTAAACATGTTTGAATCCATAGCAGTGGTTCTCAACCACTGTGCTCTCCACACATTAGTGCGCAGGGAGAATTCACGAATTCATTCAAGTGTACCGTAGAAAATTGATCCAATTTAATTTCACTGGCCTAAAATCTATGTATTTATCAATTTATGGGTCTGTTACAATTGCAGAACAATTAGATACTTTACCACAAGGTGGCAGTAGATGGCTAAAAACAAAAAAAAGCGACTTAAAGCCGTTGGAAGATATTCAAGTGTCTTTCTTTAATTTCTGCAAGTACAACAGCAATGTGTTCAACTAAACATGCTGAGGTCTCACTATGAGGGAGTAAATTAACTGGAAAATCATTCACAAGGTTAAAGTGTACCTTAGGTAGGTATAAGTAAACGATTATAGAACTGTATTATCTATAGCATATGTTCAAATGCATCGTAACCACAGCTGGAGTTGAGCTAAGTTAGGTTAGCATTGCGATCACCTTTAAATTACGACCATGTATTTAAGGCCACATATAGGGGGGACGTCTTACCATGACAAGTACGTTACGTCATGAATATTTATTTACTAAGTAAGTTACTATTCTCTATGTTGTACTGGAGTACTGGAACCAAATACAGGGGAAATGATTGATATTAAATTTTCTTTCAAATAACTTTTGTTTGTTTGTTTTTTGACAGGATTTGACTTATAATGACTTTATTTTAAATAAACATTTACTTTTCGGTTTTACACTTTGATACAACCTTCAGTTTGAACACTTGATTCCTCTCACCTGTTCTCCTGTCTTGTTTTCCACATGTCTCCTTTTTCCTCCTTACACCTGTTTTTCTCCCGTCTTATGTCCTCACATTTCCTTTCCCCCTCCGTCTACCCACCCCTATCGTTCTCACCCTCCCTCACCTGCTCCCTCCCCCACCTTATTCCTTCGTCCCTCTCCACAGGTGCTGAAAGGCTTCCCAGAGTGTCTTCAGGCAGACATCTGCCTCCATCTGAACCGGACTTTGCTGCAGAACTGTAAGGCTTTTAAGGGCTCCACCAAAGGCTGCCTCAGGGCCTTGGCCATGAAGTTCAAGACTACCCATGCTCCTCCGGGTGACACTTTGGTCCACGCTGGCGATGTCCTCACCGCCATTTACTTTATTTCCAGGGGATCCATAGAGATCCTGAGAGGGGATGTGGTGGTCGCCATCTTAGGTAAATAAAATGCTCTTGAATTTAGCAATTTCTCTCCACCTTATATTTCTTTGAACAGCAACCTCTGAAAACCCGATGCCACGTTATGCCATTTATCTTGGATGGGTCCACTGACATTTACAAACTTATGGGGAAAAACAGAAACTTTAATATCTGCAGGGCCATGATCCAGTGTCACAAATCTGTTTTAAAACATTTATTTTTTTATGTAACTATGTGTAAAGAAACCATCCTTCCAAGCTGTAATGACTTTAAGGCATTTTTTGTAGCTTGGTATCGCCATCTACTGGTGGATAGTCAGCATTGCTCAAACTGCACCAATATTTTCCCACGACATTTTACTTTTTTTTCTTTTCTTTTCTTTCTTTTTTTCAGGGAAGAACGATATTTTCGGGGAGCCTATTAACCTGTACTCCCGCCCGGGTAAATCCAATGCTGATGTCAGAGCTCTTACCTACTGTGACCTTCATAAAATCCAAAGAGAAGATGTCCTGGAGGTGTTAGACATGTATCCTGAGTTCGCCGACAACTTCTGGAACAACCTGGAAATCACCTTCAACCTCCGAGATGTAAGTTAACTGGTTAAATTTGATAATAATATTAGAGTAAACGCTAAGAAAAAAAAAGTTAAATGTACATAATGTCTTGTTCTTTTTTTATTTTCTTTTTTTTTTTTTCAATTTTTTTATTATTTTTAGAACAACATGATTCCGGGCTCTCCAAGCAGCGACGACTCAAACGGAGGCGGATTTAACAAATTAAGAAGACGGAAGTTATCATTTAGACGACGTACAGAGAAAGGTAACCAAAACAAAATAGGTACACTACCAGTCAAAAGTTTTAGAACGCCCCAATTCTTCCAGTGTTTTTACTGAAAATTATGCCGTTTAATGTCTCACTGCACTCAGACGTGAAAGCATAGTACAAATAAGCAATTGGAGTCAAAAAAAGAAATTATGGAATCAATTTATAGACCAAAATGTATTCTAAAGGGTTGACTCATCAAAGTAGCCACGAGGCATTCTTTCTACAATAGAGATCAAATGTTCTTCAGAAAGTTCTTCCCATGTCTGTTGCAGAAGTTCCCATAAATGTGTGGCACTTGTGGGTTGCTTTTGCTTTCACTCTTCTGTCCGTTTCATCCCAAACCAGCTCAATGGAGTTTAAGTCTGGAGACTGTGCTGGCCACTCCGTGTGTTCAAATTTACCAGCTTGTTTTTTTTTTTCGCAAGATAGTTCTGGCATAGCTTGGACTTATGTTTTGGGTCATTATCTTGCTGTAAGATGAACCCCTGACCAACTAGACGCATACCAGAGGGTATTGCATGGCGCTGCAGGACGCGGTGGTAGCCGTTTTGGTTCAGGGTGCCTCTCACTCTGAACAAGTCACCAACCCTGGATCCAG
>NC_024309.1:1900829-1908446 GCF_000523025.1 Cynoglossus semilaevis | reverse complement strand
GTAGTACAATACTGTTCACCTGATGCTCATGAGGGTCTGGTACCACAGTGTGTTCCAACACTGCTTTTATGCAGACAGAGGGGGTTGTAAGTAATCCAGAAACGTTGGGACACCTGTAGGAATTAGTAGCACCAGCTTTCAAGGCTGATTCAGCTTTAAATTGTTAACCCACGGTGTGTTCCCTGAAAATGGCCTTCTTGTATAATTCTGAAATGTACATTATTTTTCGGTTTTGGGTAACCAAACCTTTTTTTTTTTAACCTCTGGCTCTTCAGTACTTACCTATGTACCATAATTCAAGCTATTCATTCAAGCTATTCATTGGGCTTACACAACTTGAATTGCAATAAACGACTGGAAAAATTGGGGTGTTCTAAAACCTTTGACCGGTAGTGTATTTTTTTCCTACATTTTTCACACTGTCATTTCAATATTCAATACTCACATAATTGATTAAGTATTTCGAACTAATTTAAGCTTATGAATGCCAATGTTTATTATGGAAATCCTAGCTCATTAATGTTCAAAATGACGGTCCAGGTTCTGACATATATCCGCTTGTTTGTCTGTCCCCAGACGATGCTCATGCCGGAGAAATTAAAAAGTCCCACAAGACTGTGAGGAGAAGACAAAAAGAGACAGCTAACTACCAGAAACAGGAGGAGGCGACAAAAAGGCAATGGGATATGCAACGGAGCTCAGTGTCTTCCCACTCAAGTGGTGATGAGGTACTAGCCTACACTAGCAGTTATAGCTGTACTGGAGCGGGGATTCCCAAAAGTGTGGTGAACTACCACTAGGTGGTGCGCGAGATTAAAAACAAATGGTGATGATGGCGGTTTAAGTGTTTTTTTTTTAAATGGCATTATCCCGCACAATAGAGATTGTTAATAAACGTGTCCCAAGTAACATTTTCCCTCGTAAAATTAATCATTTAATAAAAATTTAAACAAAAAAAAATAACACAGCGGATATCTAAATTAATAAAATAAAATAAAATTGCATTACAGCATATTTGATATATTTTACCTCATTTGAGAAAAATGATCAACACCTGGTTAATCAAAAATTAAAATAAGCATAAAAAATGTATGGGGAAAAAACAATGGTTTGGGTGCTTCAGGAAAATAAAACCTGTCTTCTATTTGACTTTATGTCACCAATATTGCGTTAAAGACAAAAATTTAATTTGTGAAGAAAGACAACGAAAACGAAAACGTAGTCATCTCAGTGTCTCTATCTTTCAGGGGGAGGAGTCTGTTGTGATAGGTCTTGCCCCTCCACCTGAGATTTTGGGTAATCCACATAGTCAAGCCACATCCACCAACCCAGATAACAACGAGGTGGAAGGAGACCCCAAGAGTGGGAACACATGCAACGCCCTGTCAGGTAAATGGCGCACATTGAAATTGTTCTCCCACTTTTTTTTTTTTTTTTTTTTTTTGTAAAGGTAAACAGTATAACCAAGAATAATGAGCTATGTGTTTATGTTTTAAATAAAAACAAACCAAAATATATATTTTGATGGAGAAAAATTGTATGAGAAGAACTTATATATAATGTATTTTACTACATATAATACACATTTATATATATATATATGTATATATATATGTCTGTATGTATGTATCTATGTATATACAGTATACATATGTATGTATATGTATGTATATACCCAGTGGTTGAAATAATATATTTAATATATTTTATTTAGTCCTTCTCAGGCGAGATGTATTTTTTTGCTTTGTTTTTCTTTAAAACATACCCATATATCTAATTAATTATGGGGAAAATTATTAAATGTAATATTCGTCATTTTCTCTACATCCCTTTTTTTTATTGACTGTTCTAAGACACGTCTTCATGTCCTTCCTCCTGCACCTGATTTCTGCTCTCACAGGTGCATTCTCAGGTGTGTCCAACATCTTCAGTTTCTGGGGGGAGAGTCGAGGAGGGGGTCAGTACCAGGAGGTGCCCAGCTGTAGCTTGGCCTCTCCACCAGCTCTCAACACGCCCATACACAGGCTGAGCCGCCAGCAGCGCAGCCAGCTGGACACACGCCTGGACCTGCTGCAAAAGCAGCTCAACCGGTATGAGAAAATGGGTTCGGTTGTTCACGCATGTGTTTAACTGCTGTAGCTGTTCTTGGTACTGTGGTCAGTACACAGTAGTAGTATACAGTGCGAAAGCTAATGTTAGCATTGCGACATGAATAGAGCATGCGGTTTTCACAGCAGTTACAATAACACAGTTTCTATGTACATATGTAGCCTTCACCTGAATATTTTTCAGGTCATTCTAATAAAGCCTCCTTGTTGCTACGTACTGTAGCTCCTGGCACATAATGCATATGTACTGGTTAAATACACCTTAGCTTGCTTAATTTACTTAGCCCACTATGGACAGTGATGGAAAATGCAAAATATCAAGAGGTTTTAGTTTAGTGTAGACAATGAAATAGTAACTAAAGTTTAAAAGACATAAAAGGATAAATATTCGCCTCAACACTAAAAACTGCAGATTCTGGGATATTTTATTTAATATCTGGATATTTGTATTTATTTAAAAATAAATCACAAACAGCCCTTTATGGTATATAATCCCACAGTGTGATATCCTGATTGCAGTTGGAAGATTAGATTAGATTAGATTAGATTAGATTAGATTAGATTAGATTAGATTAGATTAGATTAGATTAGATTAGATTAGATTAGATTAGATTAGATTAGATTAGATTAGATTAGATTAGATTAGATTAGATTAGATTAGATTAGATTAGATTAGATTAGATTAGATTAGATTAGATTAGATTAGATTAGATTAGATTAGATTAGATTAGATTAGATTAGATTAGATTAGATTAGATTAGATTAGATTAGATTAGATTAGATTAGATTAGATTAGATTAGATTAGATTAGATTAGATTAGATTAGATTAGATTAGATTAGATTAGATTAGATTAGATTAGATTAGATTAGATTAGATTAGATTAGATTAGATTAGATTAGATTAGATTAGATTAGATTAGATTAGATTAGATTAGATTAGATTAGATTAGATTAGATTAGATTAGATTACCTTAAATCAGATCAGGTTAGGTCAAATAGAATTAAACTAGATTAGATTAGATCAGATCAGATTAGATTACCTTAAATCAGATTAGATTAGTTTATATCAGATCAGATTAGGTTAAATGGAATTAAACTAGATGAGATTAGATTTGATGAAATCTTAGATTAGGTTAGATAAAATGCAAAAACTGAAGGTGAACTATTTGTATGAAGTCATCACAATATTAAATATAAATACATTTTTAAACAACACATAAAAATATATATGTTGATAGATGCTAGATTTTAAATAATCGTATCATGTTTTTTGTCTTTTCACTTTTGTGTGAAGCCATTGGTATATTCATGTTTTTCCAAGTTCATGAAGCTGTCTTGTTTTGTGCAATTCAAAATATTTCCTAACGCAGGAAGTCGTGAATTATTCGTTATCTACTGCACTAAAATACATGGCTTTAACGTGTGTGTGATGGAGAATATTAACAAAAGAAAAACCATGAAAATGTATAAATATATATTGTCCACAGGTTGGAGAGCCGAATGTCCACAGACATTGGAGCCATAATGCAGCTGCTGCAGAGACAGATGGCTCTGGTTCCTCCTGCCTACAGTGCTGTGTCCACACCACCGCAGGTATAAACACAATAAACAATTACAGGCCAACTAGCCAGGATGCCTAGTATAAGCCAGGCATGGGCAAACTAAGGCCCGGGGGGCGGATGCGGCCCGTTCTGCTTTTTATCCGGCCCACCAAACCTTTCCAAATTATATAATTTATTTATATTATCATTACACTTCTGCCTTTCCCCTGCAATCCCTACGTTTCCCCAATAGTTGGTGTAGAAAATGATTTTAGCATTTTAGCATTTTAGCATGACTTTTACATGTCATTTGTCTTAGTTCGCACAAACGCTCCATCTATCTGCTCCTGACTCGCGCCCCCCTGTATTTTAGGACAGTTGTGGCCAAAAAGTTTGCCCACGCCTGGTATAGAGCTATGAGGATCCTCCATAAAATTTTCTCATGTTGACTGAGACAGGAAGGGCAAATTGCCTGTAGCTGTGCAGTATCTAAAAAAAAAACTTTTTTTTTTTACCTTGCCTTTTTTGAGGCATTTCTTATTTTTTTGTAAGACAAACATTTCCTGCCAAAAGTTGATGACTTGGCATTTAGTTTGCAGCACTGGCATTTAAAAGCAGGAATTCACTCTGACTACGTGTCAGTTTTTCTTAATGTCACTTTCCTTCGAAAAACTCCTTCAGTGCCGCAGTAGTGCCTAGGCAGTGATTTTCCACAAATCAGCAGTTGGCAGAGTGTAAAGGTGTCACATTTTTCAGCATTCGGATTGTGATGTTGACACGGGGAATTCTATGTATTTTGCAAAACACTGACATGTTTTCTATACAGGCCTCACCTTACCCTGGGTCTGGACCAGGACTAGGTCCAGGAGAGAGACTGGTTCATCCTGTTACACCTCTGGAGACAGATCCTCTGTCTTCTTTATCTCAGGTGACAAAATAAATATACATATTTTTCTTTGCTGACGTCTCACCTCCTGTTACCGTACATACTCACGTATTAGCCGATTTGCGAAAAGCCGACCCCTGAAAATTGATCCTAATTGTTAACCCAATGGTTATTTTTACAAAAACTCGCATATTAGCCGACCATGTTTTCATTTTTTTCCGTGGTAAAATTTCTTACTCCTGCTGTGTGCATCAACAGAGAATTAGAAAATGATCTTGGTAAACACTGTTTACGTAAAAATTGCGAAGATTTGGCCAATGTTTGTTGCGAAATTCAGAATAGACATGATTTTTTTTTTTGCATCAGTGAAACAGTTTAAATAATTATTGAATTTATTTATAAGTGCAGTGATATATTTTTGACCACACTTTCGACTTAGTGTTTATTATCGGTGATGATGCGATCGATGGGAAATGCTGTCCCAGGTATTTATAAGACGACCCCCGATCTGATCAATTTTTTTGGTGTTTTAAATTTGGCTTATACTGTATGTGAGTATATGCGGTAAATGTTGTGTTAAATACTCAAAATAAACACAACAATAGTTGCTTGGAAGCCCGGGGTCAACATGTGAAGCGGGACCGGGGGCGGGGGGGCGGACCTGCCGTTACCTCCGGGCCTGGAGTCGCTTCAGGTTCTAGTTTAGGGTTGGAGCTAGGCGGTCGTGCAACAATGGCCTCGAGCTTAGGAACGGGGTTAAACATCAGTCCCGAGGTTTGTCACGTGGCTGAAATGGGGCCGGCAAATGGTTCCGCTGCGCCCCGTCTTGATCCTGAATCTCAAAGGAGGCTGTCCCTTCAGGAACCACAGACATCTTTGGACTCCACAAGGACACCACAGAGACATAGCTCTGACCCCGGGGGGAGCTAGAGTCGAGGCGAAGGGCGCAGGGAGCGTGGAAGGGAGGGACGGATAGAGGGGGGAAAAATGAAAGAATGCGATGTTTGATCCTGCACCTCCTCCAGTTTTCACCTGTGATGGCGATCAGGATACTGGACCTCCACAAAAACCCTTTAGGACACTTAACCTCTCAAGTTAGGAACACACGGATTAGACAGTGATTAGTGTGCGTGTGTGTGTGTGTGTCATTCTCCATTCCCTCTCTCTCCCGCCCTCTCTTCTGATGAAACATCTGGAGCTTTCTGAACATCACAACGACCTTTAACCAAAACCACCACCAGAGCTGAGACCGACTCTGCCTCCTACTGAAAAAAAAAAAATCTGCTCCGAACTTCTGCGTTTTCCCTGCTCAGGGTTACGCAGCCTTACGCACACACACACATGCGGGCGCGTGATCGACTGCTGACCTGTAGAAGAATCCCTTTACTGCTGTATCCAGCGTTGGATGGCTTGACAAGAACAAAGAACAATGGACTAAAGGACGGAAAAGGAAGGAAAAAAAAAAAAAAAAAAAAAAAAACAAGTAGCCATTTATGTCTTGCACTGAAAATCTTATCGACCTAACGATTATTCTATACTATATGTACGCGGCGCTTCCAAGAAACTCACAGACTGGTTGGTTATATAGTAGTGTTAGCTGGCCTAACAGGAATCCTGCTGTTCCGTTCTCTCATTGGTTCCTTACCCCTGATGTCCTGCCCCCACCCCCCCCAAAAGGCGGAGCTACCACCCACCACCACCCCGCCCCCTTCCCCAANCCCCGCCCCCTTCCCAAAAGCACACTGGATTGGCTGGTTTGCACCTCAGGGGTGGGAACTGGAGGGTTACAAGCCATGAATTTTCTCATTGCACATATCAGCTGCCCGACAAAGCTCATAATAATGCTGAGGCAGTGTCGCCAATAGGTAAACTGGCAAACTTCACCAGAAACAGTGCACCGAAACGTCTCAAGTGAACATTTCCACAGGCAGTGAGTCCCACCTTATGGAGTTTAGAAAGTGATGAGTTGGGTGTTTTTAATCAAAGAAAGAAAGTTTAATGGTATTACTTTATGTGACTGATCGAAAACGATGGCAAACGTCGGCAGCGACGGGATATCGGCGTGCTTTGATGTCTGTCTCGTGGTCAGAGCTGTGCGTTTGGCGCGAAGTTGTTTGAGTTCCTCACTGATGAATTTGCTACCTCAGATTTCATTGTTCTCTCTCTCTCTCTCTCTCTCTCTCTCTCTCTCTCTCTCTCTCTCTACACCCGGAATGATCTCGCCCTGTACATAAAGGTCTGTCACGTGACCTGACCTGAACACACGAGTTTGCCAGTTTACAATGACCAGCCGAATGCGCCATTATTCTGTGTGCAGTATAATATGCAAACACTGGCAAGCAGAGTTGAGTGAGTGTGACGAAATATTATTATTATTAATATTTGAAATAGTAGTACTAGGGTAGATGTAGTAATATTTTGGTGTGTGTGTGTGTGAGATGCATTCCAGTCCAGAGCTTTGTATATGTGCGTCCGTCCTTGTTATGTCATCCAATCTCCAGAGCATGGTACAGTACATTTGCTTCACACACTGTAGATGACCACTGTATTCTCATACTTTGAAAAAAAAAAAAAACCTAAATTTGTTTCATGGCTTATTCCAAAACAGGAAAATGACACGTTTGGTGTTTGTGTTTTAAATCTAGACAGCACAAATAAATCCCTTTACAGGTGGGTTTAAAAAGACACCCACTCAAATACTTTAAGATGAAGGAAAAAGGACAATAGCGCCCACATGTTTACAGTACATTTGTTTTGCCCCCTTTTTTTTTTTTGTATTTTACACTTAAAACACCTGAAGTCTACTTCAAGTCACCAGCACACTGAGGTAGACGATGATCACGTCAGAACTAGGGATGGCTCGATACAACGTTTTCAGGACCGATACTGCTTGGTTGAACTTGACTACCTTGGATTATCTGCCGATACCCAATAGGCCCACTAGGCCGGATTGAACCGCTTAGTGGGCCTGTTTTGGCCCACGGGCCGTATGTTTGACACCCCCCGGGTTAGACGGTGCTCGACAGTGACACCCACCATGGTGAAGTGTTGGTCCCCACAAGATGACGTGTCCTGAGGGTC
>NC_024309.1:1863872-1900632 GCF_000523025.1 Cynoglossus semilaevis | reverse complement strand
CTAACATCATAATGTGGGACATAGAAACTTCAGAAGAGTCCGACTTACACCTCGGAGCCATAACGAAGGGCAAAACGTTTCCGTGTGACGGTGTATTCTCGTTCCCGCGTGAACTTGTTGGGGAGTTTTAACATCATACGTCGGAAGGATGGAACAAAACGGTTAGAAAAAGACCACATTACCACGAACCCCCATAGCTCGAGGACATCGTAAACCGAGGACCCCTTGTGGATGTTTTTGTTTTGTTTTTTTTTTATGTTCGATCTTGAAATTTTGACCAATAACGGACAGATACTGATCCTGGTAACCGGATCGAGCCATCCCTTCTTACTATAAGTAAATACTTAAGTAAAAATTGCACAACCGACACACATTAAGCTTGTGAGAGTAGCTGATATCAGATGACAATTATCTTTACCTGGTTTAAAGGATCCCTTTGACTTGAACTCATCAGACATTGAGATGATGAAAAACGGAACAGGCACCAGTCGGTGCCGACAGAAGTTGGACTGACCAGTGTACGTCTACCAGAGTAGATCTTCACTTCCATTAGCCGTTCACCACGCAAAGATGACCAACGACAGAGGAGGGTAACGTTAAAGTGCAATAGTCCTTTAAACAATGAAGACTCGTAGCAGCCTAACCACGCCGCTTGATGCTCAGCACTTTTAGCAATTTTTTAAACAGTGCAGATGTTTAATAAAGACTCAGGAACGTGTTACTGATGTCATTGGGGTTCGTTTTTCCTTGTTCTCAGAAATCATACCCAACCGCTGAGAAAGAAGAGCAAGGTCTGAAAATGTCCATTTTGGTGGCAATCCTCCCCCTTCGATGCATGAGGGTCGTACGCTGCTGCTTGCTGGTCTGAGCAAAATGTTTATTTATTTACGTCTTTGTGGATTGTTGTTGTTGTCGAATTTGAAGAATTGTGGTGTCAAAGGTTGGCGATGAGCGCATTCGGTGGATTAAGGTTTTGCTGTGTGTAATTGTCCTGTGTTCATTTTGACCCTATCCCCTTTAGGGTGTCCAACGTTTTCTTTTGTTGTTGTTGTTGTTATTGTTGTTGTTGTGTTTTTTTTTATGTCTGTGACTGTACACGATACATGGGGGTGTGTGTTCGATTTCTATCCCCACTGATTAAAATGGAAGTCTGTTCAAACCCATCAAACCCCAGATGCCGCACGCGTGGCCGCAACCGAGGGGGGCGAAGGCCGCGTCATCGCCGCCGCGTCTGCCCCGTGCGGAACCTGAACTTTGTTGCCGACGTCACGCTTTGTAAAAGGTGCACTTTAGTATCGAACCAAAGCAAACAAATGCTGTAACAAATGGCCATTGGTGACGTTTTAAATCCCTGGACGATTTAACTCTTTGGGTAAAAAAAAAAAAAAGAAAACGATGTTAGCCTAAAGTTGTACTTGCAGCTTTAATATCTGTGATTTTTAAACTTTAACCATATTTTACAGCGACTTTCACGTAATGTGAGGGTTATTTCGAGGGGGTTCAAACCAGACAGTTATTGTGTAGCAGATGAAGGTTCGAACAGAACATTGGAATTTTTTTTTTTTTTTTTTTTGCCACTTTTACAGAATTGGCGGTTCTTCTTGTTACATCGCTCGCCGATGTCTACTTGGTTTGATTTGTTTTTTCTTTTGCCCTTGCATGTTTTTCACCAGCAGACACTTGTTACCAGGAGTTAGGCTCTGTACAAACACTGAACAGGACAGTGAAATTTTCCCTCTTTGTGTTTTTGTTTTTTTTTTTTGTTTTTTTTAAGTTGCTGTGCTGAGATACTGATTTCTCAAACGTGTTCTGTCTCTCTTTGGCCGTTTCCTATTGTATAGTGAGTGCTTTTGTTCATGTTCAGTGAGTCGACTCGTGGCCTGAACTGTGTCCTTTTACATTCAGAACTATGACCTCAAGACTAGAATGTAGTTATTGTCGACTCCTGGTTTTTTCTATCCCCATATGTGACAGTTCACCTTAGCGTAATATCCAGTGCTAGAGAATACAATATGTAATGCACAGTGCATAAAATAACAGTAGAAGTGGCACTTTGAAAAAGAAAAAAAAAACTTGGGGAATAGGTGTTGGTATTTTTGCCCTTTGAATATTGACACGTGCACACACTTGATACCCCTTAATGGCTCTTCCATACTGCTGAGCTTTTTCCAGCTCTCTTTAACTTTCTATGAGTTTCTGACGGACTCTCGGCAGGTCCTGTACTTGTAGATAGCGGAGGGCGGGGTGGGGTGGGGGTTGTTTTTTGGTACCATTTACACAACACGGAACCGGTGTCACTCTTTGCCTGTACATACCCACTTCTACTACTTGTAAAGAAACAGAACTCTTTGGCACTCGTATAGCCAGCACTATGCAGAAACTAAAGAAGAAAAAAAAACAACAACTTTTTGTTAGCATGCTTTGAAATGCAGAATACTAATATAGAGGATAAAAAATATATATATATACCGAATAAATAAAGTCTGCTATAATTTCTTATTAAAATAATCATCTTATTGGGGGTGGCGGGGGTGGGGAACAAACAAAAAAAAAGACTGTCCCTGGTGGAGAAAGGAGGTGATGATGAGAACGGTGCGGCACGGATGATCGCAGGTGATGAGCTTAAATACTTTTGTGCACATTTTTTTACTTGCATGCTGCACTGAAAATCATCCGGTAACGAGGGGATTTGACGTGCAAAGCAGCTGGTTTTTTGCTGTATGCTTGCAAACTGTGTGTAGAGTGAAACACTGAATTCTTCCGGGTTAAGGGAGAGTCATATTTATATATAAATATATATATATATATATATATATACATATAAACAGTATTTTTACTTCCTGGTCATGGAAGAGAGATGTACTGATTAGCTGCGGATAGTAATTATAGAGATACAATAATAAACGGAATATTTGTATGTCTGGTTGAGAACCACTGTAATGGACCGATGCATGTGTGACAGTCCTGGGCAGAACTTTGAACTATTTCCTAAATACCTTATTTCGGCCTTTTCCATGTGGCCATTTTTATTGCCGTCCTGTGCACCCAAAATATTACAAATTTTTCACTGGGATGAGCAGCACTTTAGAGACTGATTAGTGTCGACGTTTCTAAGGACACTTCTCGGACCACTTCCTACTTTTCCGCACATGGATCGGTGACGTTTCTTTGCAAGTATCTTCCAACACGCCCAAGTGAAAATTCAGAGTTGTGTCACATCCGCTGGAAGCCTCTCACAGACGCAGTGACGATGACAAATCTTCCACAATAATGTGAAGTCTATGTCGGCTCCTGAAACATGAAGTTGGCCCTGATACGATGACACTTTGGCTTGTCAACGCGGGGTTCTTTTAGAAGCTTAGAATTCATATATTCATATCAAATGTTAAAGCAAGGTAGATGGGGAAAAATGGTGAAGCTTAAGGTTTTGATTGCTTGATATTATTAACGGTTGAACTTTATAAAATTTCAAAAATATTTCTTTCAATAAATCTCTTTGAAAGCAACCCTCCCTCTCCCCCTGTCTCGTCATCATTCATGTGATGGTCATTATCAGGACATAAGTATTATTTACACAGTTACTCAACATTTACACATACAATGTTTTATGATATACGATATGTATAGTACCTGTTATATATATGCAGTATATGCAGTATCTATCTATCTATCTATCTATCTATCTATCTATCTATCTATCTATCTATCTATCTATCTATCTATCTATCTATCTATCTATCTATCTATCTATATATGCAGTATCTATCTATCTATTTATAATATATATATATATATTAGACTGATTATTAGACTGCTACGAGGGTTAAGAAGGAAGAAAAAGGGGGGGAAAGGGAAGAAGTCAAAGTCAGGCTATCTATCTGGCTAGCTAGCTATCTACTGAAAAACATTTGAGAGAGTGGTTCATTAATACAGTGTTTCACAAACTTATTAGTTATTCGTAAACTCCTGAGAAACATGATGCAAGACGACCCCCCCCATCTTATAGACCAGAACTTGTTACAAAACGTATAAAAAATTACAAATATTAGACTTACACAGTTGTATTCACGCGAAACTACAATGATAACATTTGTTTAAGACGCCCAACAGATGTGCCTTAACATGAACACACAAACACACACAAAAAGGTTAAGACGCCCAACAGATGTGCCTTAAGGTGAACACACAAAAAAGTCTGGGCTGTTTATGATGGTTGTACCTGTTCTTTTCGGCCACAAGATGTCGCTACTAACAGAAAATTCAGCTCAATTTAATATTTGATGCCTTTTAAAAAATAATGTAAATGCATCTTATTATTGTCAATTAATTCATTAATTTTATAATTTGGCGGCTTTATTTATTGTGTAATTGATTAGAGGCAAATAGCACAAGTGTGTATTCTTTATCTGCTTTATGTGTGAAACAGGTGAATGTAGACCTGACTGTAGCTCAAGTCTGTGTCTTTTTACCGTAACACCTGTCATCGCAGTGACATTTTAGTGATCCGGGCGGAATCAGGGCGTCTTCTTGGGCCTTCAACGTGTACGCTGTGCGTCGCTACAGGCGATTGGACCGGCACCGATCCGTAAAAGGAGTCAAATGTTCTCCATTGTACGTGCGGGATGCCTGTCAAAAGCGCACACAGTGACGCCGAATGGCCTGCGCAGGAGTTCAAAACTGTCTGTAGTCACATTTCCTGTCAGTCAGACCTTAACTTTAATACGATTGGATAAAAAAGCCGCCATTCAACAATAGTCGTTTGTGATTGGAGTACAGCGAAACAGAGGTGGAGCTGTTACTCTGCACCGAAGCTCGCACTGTTGGGTGGGCGGATCGTGGCGGTGACAGCGACTCTTGGAGACTCACGACAAACTGTCGAAAAGTACACATTTAACGGTGAGTCAAGCCGAAATATGCCTACCGTGTGTTAGTGGCTGTACATAGCGATGTGAGCTGTGTGTCTTGGGTGCGTGGAGAAAGGTTGGGCGGCTGTAGGCCGTGTAGCAGTGAGTTGACGCTGATTTTGGATGAGTAAGCTCAGCACGCATCACGGCCAGGCTGTACTGGTGTACAGTGATGCTGCCTTCATGTGCTCCTCGGAAAGTCGGTATTTGTGCATGCTATTTGCTGAGCGTGCATAATACATACACGCCCTTTTTTTGTTCACTGTAGCGCCGACTGTTGTGGTTTTGGATTTTTTTTCGCGGCTCATTTGGACGCTTGGTAGCCTTTACCATAGATTGTTTTGCTTTTAAGGTGGTTAGTTTCACGTGTAACCCAACATGACTATTCCCTAACGTGTTAGGGACTGTTCCATATCATGTTGGCTAATGCAGCACGGAGTGGCGCTGTCACAGCGGGCAAAAGGAAAGTTGTTATAAACTGACTGACTGACTCATTTTGTCTCGGTCTGCCCATATCGTCAGAGTCTCTCTGCACATGACATCGTCTGTATTTCCACGTACATATGACCTGTGTCTTTCTGTATATTTAATAGTCAGTCTACCGGTCTTTGGGCCATCTCTGTGTTTGCATGCGATCTTATCTGTAACTATGTGACTATAAGATTGTGCTTTGTCTTCTGACCCTCTTATCTGTCCGAGTGTTTTCTTGTCGGCGTTTGTGTCTTGTCTGTGTCTCATTTGTCTCTTTGTGTGGCCCTGCCACAACCTGTGTTTGACTCCTGTTGTCGGTTTCTGTTGTCTTTTCATTCAGTCAGTTCTTTTCTGCCCTTGTATGAGTTTCTTGTGTCTCGGGATTGAATCTGACAGTGGTCTTTCAGGGTCCTATGGATGCAAAAGCTGCTAATCATTTAGCACACGGCTAAAAAGGAGTGACACTCAGTAACCATGGTAACCATATACACTGTCACTACACGGCCCACTAACATTTCACCATCCAATACTGCGAGAGATGCGAGATAAGCCTCAGAAACACAGATATTTTCCCACTGTCTTTTGTTTAATCATTGCCAGTTTACACACCATTCATTCTCAGAGACAGCCCCTGTCATTGATCACCTTTTATCTACTTGGCCAAAACGTGGGCAGAGGTAGACCTGGAGAACATTACGCAACTTTTAAACGCATAGTTGTAGTATAGGAACGTATAGTTTTCAGTCTTGACGTTTGCAAAAATGTTTACCTTGACAAATGGAAATTGATAGATTTTATATACCATTAAGAATTGATTTCTGATTAAACAGGCCCAAGGTATAGAGTTTCCAGTCGAATTTAGATTGTACTGCAGTACACCACGGTCATTTTTAAGTTTTCATGACTAACCAACCAAGCCTGTAAATCAGGGGCATCAAATTCAATCTCTCAAGGGGCGGAAATTTAGAACTAACTCTAGGTTGCGGGCCAAACAGGATTAGCATTTTTTGAACGGTCTCGTGAAATGACCTTTTTCTGAGTAAAATCTTTTTTTTTTTAAATGTCAATGTGCCTTATTTAGAGACAATCCCCATCCTCATCCATTTATCATAACCATAATCTGATTATATTATGTGTTGTAAATGGCTTTCGATGCATATGGACGGTTGTGACCACTTCATTTAACCCATCTTGTGAACACAAGTAAATGTTGATTTTTTTTTTTTTACTCCATGCCTTGATTTTAACATGTGGTATAAACACTAATGAATAGAGACCTTGGTGGATGTAATTAAAATACCCAAATAATTCAAAATCAAATAATGTTGTCAACAAATTCAGTGCCATCTTTGTCACCATGTTTATCAAAACTCAGTCCATTATCTGGAAAAAATGTGCTCCATCTGGGATATTGGGTTTGGCTCCTGCCCCCTAAGATTAAGCTGTGGAAGACAAAATGAAAACCCTGTATTACTTTGGAACAAACCCAAATCCTTGACAATATTATGACATAAAAATAATATTTTGCCACATCATCCCAATGTGGTTGTTTTGGTCAGGACAATATATAAAAAAAGTTTTATAATAATGGGATTCTAAATGTTCATAGGGCCGTCATCCAGCACCAAGTCTCATTAACTGGGAAATCAATAAAGCACTCTGCCGGTTTGTCAGCTGAATGGTGTTGTTGAATGAGGATTTCACTGAAACTCTTTCGAAAGCAAATCCGTGCTTCTTAGGCATTTTTTTTAACCTCTTTCGGGATCGTCATTGATGCAGTCACTGGCAAAGAATTATACCTTTCAGAATCAGAATCAGAAACGATTTTATAGCCAGCTAGGTTTTCACCTGCGAGGAATTTGTTGTGGCATACAGTGTAGCAAAAGAAACGTACATGAAGGTACACAAATGCTGATAAAATAAATTAAATTATGCCTATGGGTGGACATTTACAGAATCCATCCTTCTCTACTCTCTCTGTTTCTCTATCTCTGGCAATCCAGATTACCCGTTCTTTTTCCACAGCCAGATTACTCAGCGGGAAATAAGAGGGACTGATCCCAGCCCCCAAATTCATTATCGACCTGATCCGAACCCTTAATGCCCAAATGTTTGTTGCTTGATTGTGAGCTTTGAAAAAGAACATAGTGACTTTTCAGAAAAGGTCAACATTGTTGAGTCATTCATTGGTTTAATATTGTACCAGGTTTTTTCTCTTGGATTCCTTTAAGCAGTGGAGTCAGGTCTTTCTGCAGTGACGTAAGCAGTCAGTTATGATGCTGGCCTCAGGAGAGATAGCTGACGAGCAACTAAAAAAAAAAAATTCAACTTTGAACTCAACATTGATCCCGTACTTGCAAAATTCTTGTGTTGACAGCAGATCTGCTGCAACAGGCACCAAGTATGTAGTTCCTTTGGGAATCAAACCCAGGACTTCCTTCTCTCTGCTTCTGAGGCAGGCATGCTAACTGCTACACTATAGAATCACAATGGGTTACCTATGGGTTATTATGACATCAGATATGCTGATAAATCAAGTGCCGCCCAATGGGTGTGGATGTTTAATATTCAGGGTAGCTGGTGGTCTATTTATGTTTATCTGCCCCATTTCTTTCGGACATTGTTGTAGTAGGCTGCCGCTACTCAAATTACAAAATGGAAACCCTTTATACAGAGCTTGGAGACTTGTATATTTGTATTCCCAGAAGTTTCTTAATCCGTAATTAAACATTACTGACATTTTCTGCAGAACCAAAAAAACAATTGTCTTCATCCTTTACAGTATCTGAAGAAAACACTGCGTTGAAAGCTGAAATAAATCCATCTTAAACTGAAGGATGTATACGCTAAGGTCTCCTTCAGATAGTGTCCCTTTTTACGGCATGTTGCGTAAAGTTAAGTTGAACATTTGGGCATCGGATCAGATAGGATCCTGAGATTGTGACTTACATGAGGCGGATACCAATCCTGAGTATCAGATCTAGCCATCCCTAGAAGAAATACGTTGAAATATGTTGAAAAATATGTTGAAAAGTACATTGGCATGTTTCACCTTCTGCCATTGTTGGCAGATGGTTTCTCCAAAAAGATGGAAATCTTGTTAAAATGAAGAAAAGCTATTGCCCTTTATAATATCTAATATTTCTATTCTAACCCCTAAAAACAGAACCATCTGTTTTCTTCCCTTATTCTATTACTAGTACATGAGCATGGAATTCAACATTCTGCCATCACACAACTATTCATTTCTTGAGCTTTCCTTAACTTTAATGCTCGGCAACTCCATGCCAACATCATATAACATCCTGAGCAGTTTTATGGTCCGGGAAAGTTTTAGGGAAAAAAGTACTCTGATGGGCAGAAGAAGGAATTGGATAAAGTTTGTTGACAAAAAGTGGTATTTCTTGTGCTACAAAGTATTTTTATACTAATGTCCAGGTTTGTCTGTTGCTGTCTGGTTCGGAAGGCTTTGGTCACTTTCCTGTCGTAGTATAACCCAGACAAGAATACTAGGATACATTTGTTCTAATATTACCCTTACAGAACCTAACATTGTTTATCGTGTTGTGATGGCAACAGTAGTTTCACAGACATGAAGACTCCTAGACACAAAACTCGGTCCCGCAACGTTTGTGAGCCATCGCACTAGCATAGCATAGCACACAAGTGCTCTACCAGTATTTACATAGTTAAAGGTGTCATGTTTGTGGTAAACAAATATGAAATGCAATATAAGAGACTGTAGTTAAAGCAAGGGCTTCAGCTGATAACCTAAAAAATAGTGTGTCAAAAATGTCATCCTAAATTTCAAGTTCAGGAATAGTAGTTAGAATAGGTAATATTATTGCAGAACTTTAGTCAGTTAAAAAGAAGAGCGCATACAATTTTGTGCTGTTTTGTCTTGTATTTACTTCGTCGTCCAAATACCCCAGTGCGGGTTGACTGTCCAGAGTACTGTTCTGGCCCCATATTGGAACAAACTGCCATAATACTCTCTTCAAGGTTACCAGTCTCCTTCGTCCTCGCCTCTGGTGAAAAGTCAGGAAATGGAGGAAATCCATGATTATACATGTGCTATACTGCTTCCAGCCACTCTCAGGGTGAGGGCAGTTCAGGGTGAGACAACAAAGATAACAAGTTACCTATTAATTAACTTATATTTCGTAGCTGCATGCTTTTAGGATGAGTTTAAACACTTTTTCTTGCATATTTTATCTCGCATATTTAGCATCTTATGATGTTTTACTGCTGACCCACAAAACACACTTGCTTTCAATACTTTAGGTGCTGCAGGACTGTTGTGTCTTATTAAATGTCTAATATGTGTCTTAAATTATTATTTCAATTTTCTTAGGAATCTAGTTGCGGGCCGGATTTGATGGTTAATTGGACTGGAACTCTACTGGAACGTGAACCCTACTATCCAGAAACATGTATTGATTCACCAGCGGCACTTTAAGAAATTTATATATTGCTCAGATAGACTCCTTGTCTTACTATATAAAATAATACAAGTTGAATACAAGTTGAATCCTTGAGTATGTCTCAAGGATTTCCGCGCTGGAGTTTTGATATTGTGTGACAGCGGTGGCTTGGATAATGAAATTGTGAAGAGCAGAGAGGATGAATGTCATAGTAGAGGCTAAGCCAGTGACTGTAATCCCACCTCATCATAACAGAAGCAGCTGGAACGGTATTAACGTCTGCCAGTCAGAGTCAGAGTTATGAAAATGCATAGCAGAGTGAAATAATGGATTGAAATCTCATGGTTAAGAGGTGTTTAAATTTTTTTATTTTTTTTGGATTACCAGTATTGGTAAAAAGGACTCAGCATTTTCTAAAGCATTCGGGTTCGTAGTTTGCGTCCAAAAAAGGAAGACAGACGAATACTTTATGTTTTGTTATAAATGATGTTGCACTGGGCTAGCACGCTAATATACTTGCATTGCGAGGGTCTTGAATACCATTGTGGGTTCCCTGTTTGTGTGCACATCGATGCCTCTTGCATTCCATTGCAATGTGTCAAGCGTCGTCCTGCAACAATGGAGCACAGTTCCCAAAGAATCAGTGTGTTTTGTGTATTCGAGTAGTTTTCACTTTGTGTGTGTGTGTATATATGTCGGTGTGTGTGAGGGCCACATACAGGGAATTCATTCAGAAACTAAGGCTTAGTGTAAAAGAGTCTGAGAGATCGGGATGGAGGCAGGGAGTAGCACGTGGTGGTGGAAACGAAAAGGTGTGTTGAAGTGCGTAGACAAAATGACCCCTGTTTGTCTGTCTGTTTGTATGTGTAAATGCCGAAGGGTGTTATTTCAGATTTGGAAACTATTAGGCTGCAAAGTACTGAATTATACAACACACTAAAAGCCTTGTGTAACTAAATGACCGGGATACGCGTGCATGCCGGTGCGCATAGTAAAACACTAGCCTTTTCACTTGGCTCTCAAACAGGCCTCCTGTGAGTTCTTTCAAGGTCCGGCCTTGAAGCGAACGGACACACACACACACACAAACACAGACAGACAAGGGATTACCTTTTATGTAGCATTACCTTAAGTGAGTAAAGCCAATTATCAAAGACAGTGGCTGCTAAAAGCAGAGGAAGGCTCATGCTTCTAGCTGTGTCAACTGTCTTTCTCTTCACCCATCCGTCCGTCCATCCAACCTTCCATCTATCTATCTATCTATCTATCTATGCATCCATCCTTTCCTTCCATCCTTCTATCTATCTATCTTTCTCTCTGTCTGTCTATCTATCTATCTATCTATATACATCTATCCATCCATCAATATACCTTTCTGCTATCAACATTACCTATGTATCCATCCATTAATCCGTCCATCCATCTGTCCGTTTATCCATCCATCCATCTATCCATTTCCTGTTCATCTATCTTCTTGTTTGAATGCACTTAACCATTTTGTGTGCTTGTATCTTCTGACCTAAAACTACCTGGAACCTTTAATATTTGATGTACATGACTAGGAGCATTGTATAGTAAGATCTGTACTGTTAGGTAATGATCTGGTCCATGAGATAAAGGCATATGAACGTAGAATATTGACAGATATAGTCTGTCTTAACACACACACATACACAAACATACAGGGTGACGTGCTGTCTTTGCTTTTGTTTTGTTTTGTTTCGGGGTTTTTTTTTGCTGTCTGACTCACGTCGGCAACCCTTCACATCAGGATGGCAGTGAGGCAGAAAGAACTTCCACGTCTTTTTTTTTTCTTTTCTGAATGAATATGACAGGCAGTTGAAATAGCATTGTATTGTAAAAGTACTTGGTCTTTCCAGACCACCGTTTTAAATTACATGCTAGATTTTTGGAAAGAAATCACTATTTTCTTTTTTCATCTTATTACTTAATCAACTTAATATAAAAGCTCATGGGAAAAGTTGAATAAATTGCAGTGCTTCTTCTTTTGATTGCTCTTAATATTAGTACAGGTCTTCATCTAAAAGACGCAACGTGTCATTTTCTGTCCATTCTTTAAAAGACCTAGACAAATATTGGGACAGCTATTGGGTTACCTTTCAAACCACCTTCCACATTTGGTGTAGCATACAAAAAGTGAGAGAGTTTAAAGGTCTCTTAAGTTAAGTACAGACACAGGAATTGAGAAATAAACGAATGTCAACATTGTAGAATCCCGAAACAAAAGTCTGAAGTACAGATAACTGGAGGTAAAATAAACTATAAAAATTATTTATTATTTTTTTTGTCAAGCCTACTGTAGGTGAGGCAGTTTTTTTAATACTACAAATTATTTGCGGACCTAACAGGATTCGCACACACAAACACAAACACAATGTTAAATGCGAGCTAATTGTGTAAGTGATCCTAGATTACACCTGTATGCCTTCAGAGACTAATTACAGAGAGTCTTACGAACACAGACACAAAGAGTTCTCACAGTCTTCCCTGAGGCTTTAAGCCGCTCCCTGTCATGGAGGACAAACCACACATTGTTTGTCTTGTTCTTTCTCTGTTATTTGCAGTTTTCTGTACATTTGTATAGCCCGAGGGCAATGCTAGTTTCTTACTTTTATAACCTTAGTACGAGTACAGTATGAGAAATTTGGTCAATTACACATCTCCAAATCTACAATTTGAATAATTAGAACCTTATTCATTAAAAGTAATAACACTATGTAATAACAGTATTTATTTATTTAATGGTGCTGGTGTCAAAATTGACATGTTAATCACTTTAATTCATTTCCTAGAATAAATAGAAGTCAGAATGGGCGGCGTCTATACCAGTGTTTCCTGAACTTTCTTGGGCGTTGAGACATATTTTATATCCCGCTGCACACCACCACACAAAAATGTCCCAAAAAGTATATGTAATAAAATATAATGATCATCTTGTTTCAATTCAATTTACTTACTTGATGAGACCCTGATTCTGTTTAGTTGAACACAAGGCAGATAAACTCAAATTGATAAGGACACACACTACGATGTTGAACAGTTTTTTTTTTTTAGTCTTCATAGCTATCTACCACCACCTAGTGAATACAAACAACAATAAACAAAGACAAATTGCAGCTATTAAATTAAATGAATCTATTAAGGTATTAAATAAAATGAAAGACACAATGGTTGGCAATCACTGCGAAATGTGAAACACAAAGTACCTACTGTTCCAACAATATAACAAAAAATATTTTTGTTATATTTAGGAATGATGATTTGTTGATTAATCATGATTAATCGTTTACTATTATTTAATTTGCATATTATTTTTTATTTGACCTCAGCTCTTTGACCGACTACTCCTTACCTTCTGCTTTGAGATAACTTGGGCCACGTGTTTTGTTGTTTGCTTGACTGACAAAAAAACACCCAACCTGGTGACGTATGGTTTTTCGTGAATCTTTGCTGAAATCTGGGCAACTCGGTTAGACTCCGTATATACACACCCTTCCATATGAGGATGAACTTGTGCCCAACGTTTTATCCATACAAACAAAGGAAGGGTTACAACCATATACCCTACTGCGTTGACATGCAATACGTTAGATAAAGAGTGAGTAAGTCCGTGCATACGATGTTCAAAGCTACATTTTCGGAAGCCTCGGGATCCTCATGTTACACTCTCTGTGCCCGTGTGTCAGGGTGTGTTGACAAAGTGCTGTGATTGTGTGGCTTGGTGAAATACGCCGAATGGCCCGCCAGGAATGTCACTGATACCATCTCGCACAGATTAGTGAGATGGCAGCTGGACCCTGAAACACCTTGAATGAGACATACACACACCAGTTTCTCTGGCCCACAATATTTTCATACTTTTAGTTCCTACAAGCTAAGTGTTTTTGGGCGCATTTGATTTCCTGTGTGGTGTGTCAAAGTAAATAAAAGTTTTTGGGCGCATTTGATTTCCTGTGTCAAAGTAAATAAACGCTGTGGCCACTTAACTTAGATTTATGGATGCCGGGCCTTCTAATATGATGCATTTGACACTTTTTATTGTCTTACATTATCAACCAAGTCATTTATTACATTTTACACAGTTCTCATGATTTACAGCTATTTGAAGAGCGTGACATCGGTTTATTAAATTTTAGATATGTTTCGTGTGTTGTATATGTACAGTATCTTGTGTATTTGGTTCCCTTGTTTACGTAGTCGAGTGAACCTGAACGAGCAGTAGTGCTGCGTAAATGTTTGATGGTGAGATACTTTGAAATGTAGACATGGATATTTGCCCTGTAGGTGTCCTCAGGATTTTTTGATTTATGGACTGTGAAAAGATATCGGGTGACGCAGTCTCATGCCATTCTTCTGCTTTCATGTACTCGCAGTGTATGTTAGTGGGGTGGGGGTGTTCACTTCATGTATTTTCACTTTAACTCACTCTGTGTCTTTCTCACATACTGCAAACAGCTCAGAGCTATTTAGGTTGACCCGTAAGATGTGATCTTAGTTTACAAAGAGAGGGAAAAACAGCAGATGAGCCATTGACGAGATCCGTAGTCATCGGACTGGTTAAGCAAGAGGTTCATTCATTTTACAACATGAACATACCTAGTTTTATTGTATTAGCTAGTACACAACGGCATAACGGTTGTAAAAGTGTAGTATAAAACATAACCATAGAATCATATAAAAAATGTTTTTTCGTCCGGAAGACACGGAAACTTTAGCTTGATTAGCTTGTCCTACGTAGCCAAGCCTCTTTTTTTTTTTTTTTGCAGTCATTTGGCTACAGCTGAGCCTGAGCTACATTTAAGCACCAGTGCCCTAAACCTACTTCACAAGGGCATGACTGTGACATGGTAGCACTACTTGTGCCATGAGCTGTTTACTATTTTTATAATTGAGTAATAGTTTGGAGTGTCACATCAGCAGGCTGGTCTAAAATGAGGAAATAGTCAACCAGCTTTTCATTATACGGCAGCAAATGGTATTATGGTATGGTATTGTTAGCCAAAAGTGGTAAACAGCTAGTGATTTCAACGCAGCCAATTTCGCCTTTGGTCTTTTCAGTCTCCGAAGAGGTCAGCTGCAACAACTGTGTTCCACGCTCATTCATTCAAGCAACGCACACGCCTACAGGATACACCCTTTTTTATGGTAACACAGTAAGCTGAGCAGCCAGGCTAAGGGGAAATGTCCCACCTCTCCTTGAAAATGACATCAGTGACTTGTGCTTTCCACTTCCTTTATAGGCGGCGTGCTGTGAAACAAATCACGCACTGCACTCATTAAACTGAAATGAATGTGTGATTTGGGTCACCAAAAGCTGTGATAAATATGGGGTTGATTGTTGTAGTTGCCACTTGGATTGTTATGGAAAACGGGATAAGAACCAATCACTCTGACTGTTTTTGTTTTGTTTATACCTAGACCTCTTGATGAATTTTGAGAAGTAAAACATTACACGATCATGATATTTTTTGTGAAATTATATTTTATTAAATATGAATAAATATATATCTAATATACGTGTACATATGAGGTTATGTGGGCCGTACCAGTGGTTGTCTGTGGCCCGTGAATCAAAATAGGTTTGACACCTCTGTCTTACAGCATTGGTTATTTGGCTTAGTAGCTACTATTCATATGACCAGAAATATATATTTAATATATATTTATATATTTACTCATTTAAACTGAATATACATCATATATATATATAGTACATTATATGTTTGGGTACTAGACAATACTCATTTAAACTGAATATACTTTATATATATAGTCCATTATATGTTTGGGTACTAGACAATTGCATGTAGCTTTAGGGCACAATATGAGGCCCTATCAGTTATAAAAAAAAAAATAATGAAACAGATTTACAGGTAATTGTAAATGTCATTGTCCTTGGGTGGCTTCATATGAACTCGATCAGTTGCAAAGTCCCACAAAACCAAAGACATTTTTTTAATTCCTTTCTCTCAACGTCATGGTACTCTGTCTTTGGCTTTGACAGATGTCACTGATGTCTTTTGGATGACGATGGCTGTGTAGCATTCCAGGGCAGTTAGTTCCTACTCTGTGTGATTTAAGGAGAACCTCACACTTTTCTACTTTTGGCTTTTTACATTTCTCAGGTAATTATAGTTGCATCATGGCAACAGTTATTACTGCAGTGTGTTGCTCTGCATGACAGGTCGAAGAACTCTGCTGGCAATGCCTGGGTATTGCCAAATATGCTGGGAAAAAAACGGCTGCATATATCGCTATCAATTGATACCGGAATTGGAAATTAAATGTTTAGATAATATCGGCATATCGGATTTTGGAAAAAAGTTAATTTCGGATATTTGTATTTGAAACATAAAATTCACACTATAACATGATGTAAATCCATAATATTTAGTTTGTTTTCAAATTTGGTGACAGTCCCAAAATGGGAACATTACACTAGATTACACTTAGCAGAGTAGCAGTTGTGTAAGAATTTTCCAAAAATTGATCCTATATTGCCACTAGTTTTTCTGCTATAGATTTGTACAGACCTTCGGAGCTTATGGTTTGTGATTAAACTGAGAAGTTTAAGTGGATGGATAGAGAGAATTGTCAGTTATCTAACTGAACATTTCCAAATTCTTAAACCTGTTTCCAAAATAAAGCATGCGAGTCAACAACATTCTGGACTAACAGAAACACACTGACAAAACTGAAAATGAAATGTTAGGAGTACAAAAATGTGATGAAGAGGCATTCCAGAATATTCTCTACATCATCTGAGACACTCACAAGTCACACAGAGAAACCACAGATTATGTCATCACAATATAGTGACTCACCAAGGGTGTGGGTGTCATCCGTGAGTACTGAGTCCATACTGAGTTCACATAATGTAATGAGAACATTATGTTGATTGGCGTCAGAGCTATCTATCTATCTATCTATCTACCCATCTAACTATCTAACTTTCTATCTTTCTATCTATCTATCTTTCTATCTATCTATCTTTCTATCTATCTATCTTTCTACCTATCTATCTATCTATTTATCTATCCATCTATCCATCTATCTATCTATCTACCTATCTACCTATCTATCTACCTATCTATCTATCTATTTATCTATCCATCTATCCATCTATCTATCTACCTATCTACCTATCTATCTACCTACCTATCTATCTATCTATTTATCTATCCATCTATCCATCTATCTATCTACCTATCTACCTATCTATCTATCTACCTATCTACCTATCTATCTACCTATCTATCTATCTATTTATCTATCCATCTATCCATCTATCTATCTATCTACCTATCTACCTATCTATCTACCTATCTATCTCCCTATCTATCTCCCTATCTATCTCCCTATCTATCTCCCTATCTATCTCCCTATCTATCTCCCTATCTATCTCCCTATCTATCTCCCTATCTATCTCCCTATCTATCTACCTATCTATCTACCTATCTACCTATCTATCTACCTATCTATCTACCTATCTATCTCCCTATCTATCTCCCTATCTATCTACCTATCTACCTATCTATCTCCCTATCTATCTCCCTATCTATCTCCCTATCTATCTATCTATTTATCTATCCATCTATCCATCTATCTATCTATCTACCTATCTATCTATCTACCTATCTATCTACCTATCTACCTATCTATCTACCTACCTATCTATCTATCTACCCATCTAACTATCTAACTTTCTATCTTTCTATCTATCTATCTTTCTACCTATCTATCTATCTATCCATCTATCTATCTACCTATCTATCTACCTATCTACCTATCTATCTACCTATCTATCTACCTACCTATCTATCTATCTACCCATCTAACTATCTAACTTTCTATCTTTCTATCTATCTATCTTTCTATCTATCTATCTTTATCTATCTATATATCACTCTATCTATCTATCTATCCATCTATCTATCTATCTATCCATCAGTATCTGTAAAAACTCTCACTTCCAATGGGGCTCATCACTATGATCTCAGAGTCAAGTTTCATAAGGTCGGGTCTACATATGAAAGGGGAAGTATACAATGCAACAACAACAAAAAAAGAAGCCACATTTGAAACAATTTTTTTCCTGTGGATTTCCTTCCTTCCTTTTTTCCACATCGAGTCTCAGTGACCACGCCTCACAGGAGGAGGAAACAGCAGTCTGGCATGAGCAGAAGTACTTGACCCTATATTCAGTTTACTTCCATATCCATCCCACTGTACTACAGAAAAGTTCATTCTTCTATTTGTTGAATATTCAAACAGCTGGTGCTTCTCCAGTGTTCAACTTATATATAATTGACTAACTTTACAGCTGGATCCTAGGTTCTCCGCTACACACACATTAAATATGGACATTAGGGCAGTGTTTCAGACTGGGGTGGTTTTGTGGCCAAGACCTTCCTGTGACACACCCTGGACTCTGTACAATAGTCAGATTTAGTGCTACTGACACACTGGCTTCCGGACATGTAATGACTGTTCCTTTGTATAGTAATTGTATGATCACTTATCAACTTTATGTTCTTTAAACAAAGCCTTTTGTTATAGTACAGCGAGGAAGAATGTTGATTTTTAACTTGTGACTCAAATGAATTAATTCAAAATTAAAATAATCCAAATTATTTTATTTTCTATAACAGAAAAGCTCGTCTTTGTTGGCCATTGTACGAATACAGACACACAATGAAATTTGTCCCCTGCCAGTGGCAGTCCTCTTACCGCTTGGCCACTTGGCGCCAAGAGTTTTAGGGACTCTACTGATTTACTTTTGACAATAAACTTGTTTCACTTTCATTTTTAGAAAAGCAATATATATGTGTTTATATAGCAATATATATATGTGCTGTATGTGTGTGCATATATTGCTATAAATATTTGTATATTGTATTATATATATATATATATAGAAATAAACATTTCAAAATATATACATACATATCTATACACACACATATAGATAGTATATAAGCAGCACATTGGTTTTTTTCTTCATTTTTTTATTTTCGATACTCTAAAATATCATGAACCTTATTAGAAATTGTATGCACTAGGTTTAAATTCAAAGCTAATTATTCAGTATTATCGGTGAGCATCGCAAAACTAAATGTCAGAACTGATCAACTTGCGAAGGGATGATATACCCTGACCGAACGAACCATGCTGCGAAGCTGCGAAATCCCTCTGGCTGTGATTTATGGGTATTTGTATAGTAATCACTTATAAATGGATTTGTTGCGCAATTGTTTCAATATCTGTATCAGAGTTGCTGGATAACTTTAGGCAGCTTTTTTTTTTTCTAAAATAAGTGGATCATCCAGCAGATGGGGCTGTTGTTGTCAACGGTTTTTCATTTGAAAATTCAGTTATAAAATCTTGTTGTTTTATGACTTTTATCAGGATGTTGCAACTTGGCAGTCTGCATTTGTATGTCTCATGGACAGGCCGACCAAAGGCAGACATTATCTCGAGCCGCTCGCCTCACGTGCCTTTATGATGATGTGGAAAAGGAAGTGAAATTGAAGTAAAATTAGAGGCAGATAAACAAGTGTGTCTGAGCAGAACAGGAAGGCTGTTAGCTGGTACCGCTGCTGCTGCTGGCCTGCAGATAATCTGGCATTATAGTTGGAATATGACACAACATGACTCTGCAAATTCCCCCTGATAGCCATTGGTCAGCTGGACTCCCAGATGAGCTCATGACGACTTAGTTTGTCTCTGTTTGTGTCTGGGTTCATGTTTAGGTACAAATTGTACGGCTTCCTGCAGCATTATTCCAGGTGAAACAGTGCCTCCCCGTGGCATAAGGCGGGATTTAGGGAACATTTTATCGACCTCTTACAGCAACAGTTAAACAACCTCAGTCAATAATGTAATTATCTGTTTCTTGTGTATTTGCGGCATCTAATATGGTTAGGGTTGATCAAATAATTTATTTCCTTCTCATTCCTGTGTCTTTGTTCCTGTGTGCAGCCATGGCAGAGTTGGACCTGAGTCTAAGTGATGCACTCACCGACGCTCCCCAGACAGGACCGGAGAGCCTAGTGCAGCGGGACTTTGTGGCTCAACTGGAGGCGGAGGCCTTTGATGATCAGATAGGGGAGACGGTGGGGAAGACGGACTACATCCCTCTACTGGACAATGATGATACCAAGACTGGTGAGACCTATATGGCGTTGTTGTACGGCATGACAATAACATCAGCTAACCTAGCAACATAAAATTACAACAACAAAATTTTTAAAAATAAAATAGCTTTAGCTGATTGGGGGCTATATGAAACAAAAGGGCCAAAGATTTTTATTCAAATATATTTTAATATTTTTTTACCCTTGAATAAAATCATTATTATATTGCACACAATTATAAAATATTGTCAGAATAAATTTTTTTTTTTCAAAAACAAAACATTGTAACTACGCTTGTTAATCAAATGTTAATCAGATGTGAATTTATCATGATGAATCAAATTTATAATGGTAATAAAGTCATCATTCCTAAATATGACATAAATAAGACTTTTTTATCTACATGTTGTTGAAACAGAATGTATAGCTATATACTTAGATTTTATTATATATATATATACTTTATATAAATATGTGTATATATGTAAATATACAGTATATTTATTTATATATGTTTGAAAAGAAAAATAAAGGGAGGATAAAAACAAAACCGGAGACGACTCAAACAAACCACTGACCTCATATAAACCAGATTAAACAAAATGACAGTGACCTGGGAATGACTCAGCTCTAGGGCCTGTCTAGGGACATTCAGACTCAGTATGTGCACTCGTCAGTCGCAGCCGGCTGCCGTGGGTGTTGTTACTGGATTTGGACAAACACTGACATGCTGGCAAACTGCATGACTAGACAGTCTGCGAAGTTTTGTCCTCAGTCAGTGTTCTGTTTGAAAGAACAAGAAAAGGAAGCTACCTGAGGGGCTAACAAATGGAAAGGAGCCAATGCTAACCCTAGCCTTAGTTCAGAGTCAACAACAAGCTAGCCACCTCTCCTTGGTAGAAGCAATAATAAAACAAAAGTTTATGGGCATTTTTTTTTATGGCAAGTTTTAAATCTTTGGATAAAACAAAAGTTTATGGGCATTTTTTATGGCAAGTTTTAAATCTTTGAGGTATGCTACTGTATGACATGAATGCAGTTGTTGGAAAATGTTTCAAAATAAAAGTTTGTGATGAAAAACACTCAACTAAATTTGCTAGCAGTTGAAGTCACCCAAATCACGGCAAAAACGTGCTTGACGAAGACATTTGCAGTGATACGTTGATAGTGATGTGTTCGCTTTTGTATGTTTATTTTTGTGCATGCGTGCATGCAGACACAGGTACTGTGCTGGAGAATGGAGAGCAGAAGGCGCATGGCGCACAAAAGCCTGGTAAGACCCACCTAACACCTAATCCCTTCACCTCTGCCGCCAGTTAGTCTGCAACGGCCTTTTCGTCTTGGTCAACCTTCGCTCACGGCCTTTGCTCATTTCTTCATCACCTCCATCTGTGTGTGTTTGTGCGTTTGTGCCCACAGCTCTTGGCCTTTAGCCTGGCTGCTCTTATTGCTTTCAAACCATCCATTAGACGGCCTACTGAGACCAAGAACATTCAGGCTTGATCAATTTCCTAATGCTGTTTAATCAATGGCAAATTGAATATGATGCAAAAAAAAAAAAAAAAAAGTAAGTCACCATGTCTGGTTAAAGCCACAGCTTATATTTTACTTTTATAATGTAGTCTATGTTTTGCTTTAGCCTTAAGCCTTTAACCTCACCTTAGAATCTTAAAATACCTGAATGCATAGACGATATTTCTTTCGGTTGTTATGATCAAGACTTGCACTGATCTCTTTTTGACACGTAATAATCACATATGCTGAGCCCCTTTAATCCCGGAGAGCCTGATATTACCGTAACGTGTCAAAACGAAAACCTAGAATTTGTGACATTGTTCGTCTACCCATGTGTCACTCATTAATCCTGGAACAAATTCTTTTCGTGAAGGGAGAGGGGGAGTTAGTGCCGAGTCACACATGGTATAAAAATAGAGCTGCATATTTTTTCCGAGTGCTGCTGAAAATTCAGCGGTTTTCGTCAGACGGTTGTTTTGGTTGCGACAGATTCACTGCTCCTCAGTAAAAAAAGTAGATTGGCTTTCGTGCAACTCAGAAAGTGTGACCAGAAAATAAAATACATTTATAGGTTATGTTAATTTCAAAAAATGACCATGCAAAAAAACCCAATAACAACAAACAAAAAACAATACATTTTGTAGGTAAAGTAATGCAAGCAGGAAAAAAAACAACAACAATAACAAGACAATATCAGACTGTACAGTAGAGGTCGCCATAACCTCAATACAGATCCTTTTGCTATTAGTCATTTGAAATTATGTTGATACTGTCAGAGTGCAACCTTGTACTGACTTATACTCACATAAATATTATATAGATAAGATTCCACCTATTAGTGCAGTACTTCTCAAATAGTGGGGCGGGGTTAAGGTTAGGGGCAGTGTGTCGGGGGCCGGGTGGCGGGGGGGGGGGGGCGTGAAGGGCTTCCAATGGAATATAGCACTCTGGACATAAGTGTACCACCGCTGTAATGCTTGAAGGATAATAAGCCTCCCGGTCACTAGGTGGCAGCAACTCATACAGTGGTTTGTACAGATAAAAATATACATGTTCTCAGGTTCTGAATAGTATTTTCTAATTTGCGGGGGTGTTAGTGTAAGGTTATATAACGGTCATATTAGTACTGTACATTGTCATGTTAATTGTCTTTGTATTGGGGAGTCCGGTGACTCAAAGGTCTGTTGTGGTGGCAGAGGGAGCAGTGACCTACATGTCGTATCGCATAACTGTTGGCATGTTCAACCCTGAGCTACTGTACGTGGCTGTTTACATAACAAACAGTGCCTTTGTGTGCATGTGTGTGTGTGTGTTTGGTTTAGACTATATATATCTCTCTATTACTCTCTTTTTGCTGTCAAATATATCAATATATATATATAGCAGTCATACCATAGTTCGTGTTTGTTTTTTTTTTCTGACTAAATATATGACTGTATGAAGGTGCGTTATATCCATTCATCACTGTTATTCCGCCGACTCTGGGGAGCAGAACCGGCACGCAGGTGGTTTATAAGAAGTAACTGGGTCAGAGAAATGAGAGTATGAGCTAAATCCTGATAGCACCTGTATATATATATATACATAGACATACATATATATATATATATATATATATATATATATATTTATATTTACTAGGTGTTTAACAATATGCAAAATCCTCGACGTGAATGTTTATTTACAAATAACAAAATGCCGCGTAACGAGGATCTTGAGCATACCGAAGAAAGGTATAGTCAGGTATAGTTTTTCGGTGCTCTTGCACGCTGTTTCAAGTGGGTTAGCAAGTCTGATGTGTTACCATAAGGACAGCTGATTGGTTTTTTTTTTTTTGGTTTTTTGTTTTTTTATGTAATGTAAATATGGGACGTTTTTTCCACCCTTTTGGAATTTGCTTTTTCCACTGCTAACTGTAGTGTCCCCAAAGCAGCAGACCTTAAAATCTAAAAATTGCATTTGTTCGTCTTTGCTAACAGCTAACTGAAGTGGCTTGAAGTTGCTGGTAGTAATAGCACCCCTCGTGGTCAGTGAAGAATATACGCCCAAACACTGAACCTCAATAGGAAAAACATACCACTGGTCAACCAGAACAAATACTAGTGGACGTATGTACTTGTGTTTACATGCTGTGTGTGTGTGTGTGTGAGTGTGTGTACATGATGCATGTGACCTTCACTGCATGACTCTATTGCATGATAAAGACCAGTATTTTAGAGCCTTGAGACAGTTATCGGTTGGTTTGTTGACAGCTTTACTAACCTGCTTTCTTCCTTTCCCCCCCTTTTATCCCCATTTGTGATCCCAATTTTTTCTCCCATTAAAATCCTCTTTATTTATTTATTTGATTTACTTTTTGGGGTTTCGGTTGTTTATTTTACATTCCGTACATACTTTGTTTGTTTTTCTTCGATTTTTTTTTTGTTCACCTTTGGTTTATTTTCGGGCACTACTCCTTTGACCCCCCCTCACCTCCATACCCACACCTCCCCCCTTGTTTCCTTTGTCTTTTTCTTCTCCTCTCCTTTCTCAATCCCATGCTTCAGAGGACTAGATTCCGCCTTCCACCACCCTGCCGACTGTCAATCAGCTGTGCTTCCGAGTCACTGCACCTCTCCCTGTACCCTGTGCGAGCTGCACAAATCTAGATCCACCAAACTTCAAATTCTAAAACCAAGTCTTGTATGCCTAATATAGGTTTAATAATAGTAATCACAATACCCCCCGCCCCCCACGCCAAGTCGGATTTTTGGCACACTGTGATTTTGTTCACCTTATATTGCCTTTTGAAAGACACATCATCACATTTTAAATTCAATTTATGGAGTTATTGAGCGAGTTTTCTTGCCCAAGTACGCCATTAGTTCCACTGAAATTATATTTCCATGTCATTAAGTTTTGATTTTCATAATAGTTTCAGTTTTTTAACTGTGGTCTTACCTCGATTTGCTGACTACCAAAGTACCAACAAAATCGAAATTGAATTTTTTCCAGGGAGTAAAAATGACCAGTTATGCATTTGGACCATTTACCAGTATTCTTTTGGTAACTTTGGTAAATAACATAAGCCTGATCTAATGGTAGATATGATTTTTAACTCAAAACTACGCAACTACTACAGTTAGTTCCTTTTGTTTTTAACCATTTTGGTTTCAGAGGCTCAAATCTAATTTCCTTCTCTCAGACATGTTTCCATTTTATGGAGCTCATCACAGTCACCAGTGAACATGTCAGAACCTCATAATTTCAAATTGATAAAAACTTAAACCTGGGGTGTCAAACTCCCGGCCCGTGGGCCACGTCTGGCCCACAAGACCTTTAAATGCAGCCTGCAACGAGACATCAATAATGATTTAATTTTGCTCTGGAGGATATTTAAAAAAAAAAAAAGTTTTATTTTGAACATTGTCAATACATCACATCATCACCATCACATCAAAATCATTTTAAAATTTTAGAAATACCCATGAACACACTTCTACGTCTTTTTCTACACCATAATTTCCACCGACGGCCGACCAATGAAGTGCAGCGTTAGTGGCCTCACCATGATACTCAGGCAGGAAACATTAGGAGACTGTACGTTTAAATATCGCACACCTCCTCCAGTATGCTGATTAATATTAATTAGTAATTAAAATTATAAGCAGCTAATTTTGCAAAGAACAGTGTCACCAATTTTAGGCGAAAATTCTGAAAAATTAAAAAGGTCTTTTTTTTCTCACTTTTTACTACTAAGTTTACTTTAATCTTCCGTTATTGTCAAAATTGACATTAAATATCCATATACCCAAAAATGTCAGGTGGCATAGGGTGTCCTCACTATATAACTATATATGTCCCTGTAAAGTATCTTGCACTCTACTCTTAGTGTGTCAGTAAATATATTGTTTTTTGTGTAAAGACTATATCAATATATATATGGAATAGTTTTAGTCAATTTTTCCAGCACTTTAATTCCCCTCATAAAAAAAAAAGTCATGACGCTACGAAACTACAGTTCCACAGTAGAATCTCTGTTGCTGTCTTTTGTAGTTGTACTACAAACCTTTGTATGGACTTAACATTCTTGCCTAAACATTGTTTGTGTAATTCATCATTTTGTAATTTGTTGGGGTCATTAAGATTTATTTTTGTGGATGATCTTTTTTTTTTTTTTTGCTTGTTTTATTTTCCCCCTGAACCAAAAGTAGTGATGGCTTTGATCTTAGAGTTATATACAAAGTAAACGTATCTTGTTTTCACTGGTCACTACGTAAAGATTGACTTATGGATAAGGTCTAGTAGAGTGCTAGCCCTCAGGTTGACATACAGTGGCAGTAAATTGACCTTGAGTTTAACTTACAATCTATGAGACAAAGTAATTTTAAGGTACCAAAGACAGTAATAGGTCAAAGAGCCAATGCTAGCTAACATAGTAAAACACATTTATCGTCTAGAGTAGGGACGGCTCGATACAACTTTTTCACATCTGATACCGATACTGCAACTTGGAGTATCTTCCGATACTCATATCAATCCGATACATCCTTTTCTCCTCCTACGAGTTGCCGTTGCTGAGGCGATAGTGTCCTTTCAAAACAGTTTACCATTCGCGCTAAGGTATCGGATCAGACAGGCTACAGTTGTTCTATCCTGTCTGTGTAGGTTCTCGTTCATCCAGGTCATCTTATCCAAAAAATAGTTACATCGAGGGGAACTGGACAGAGTAGGTTTCTTGAAGACATTTCACCTCTCATCCAAGAGGCTTCTTCAGTTCTATTTTTGGATATGTTCTATCCTGTAATTTTGACCAAAATCGCGCAGATACTGATCCTGAATATTGGATCAAGCCATCCCTAATCTAGATTTCTACCCTGTTCGATAACTGTGAATGCTTTATTTCTTTTTTTTTCTAATCCACGATACCTTCAAATAGTGTATCTCTTCTATTAATGCTTTCTAATATTATTCACAGTAACCCTTTTATACTGTGGCTCTGCATCTCTCTTTGCCTGTCTACCTGTACTTCATGCTAATAAAGCGATATCTAACACACACTCATGTGGCTGTGGGTTTGCCTTTATTCGTCAAATCAACCTGAACTAAACCACCTTCTGTACTGTGTCATCTTTCTTCACTTGGCTTTTCCCTTGTCTCTGTTTGTCTTTTGAAGCTACAAAGAGGACTGAAAATGTTTAAAGACACAACAGTGCTACTATTTCAGATAAAACAATCTTACAACTTGTTTTAGTAAGCTCCGTCCTAAAATTTGAAAGAACAGAATTTTTAGTCCTGAGACGGGGTAACGACGCAAGTTGTGACCTGGTTCAGAAGACGTCCCCAAGGATTCAACGAAAAAGGAATTTACTCGTGGAACTCGTTTGGACTTATATGAAAAATACTTAGTGATATCTGTTATTTTCATAAACTTTTTTGAGCTTTTTTCAACGAGTTTTCCGCTTGAGTTCCTTAAAATACACTACAATCTGATTCCCTTAGTCCACCGTGATGCTTGATGCACAGTCATTCACAGATACCGAGTGGTAGCCTAAAGGTTAACGAAGTAGACTTGTGCCGCGAAGGTTGCAGGTTCTAGCCCACTAGCCACCAGTTACCGCTGAGGTACGCTAAAGATGGCTTCGTCCCCACGCAATGCTCCCCAAGCAGAGTGAAAAATATGTGTATGTATATGTAGAGCTAGTGGGAACTGGCGAGTGAGGATGACAATTACGTTGTCACAAGCTATACACGCGGCTTCCGAGTGCACACCGTAGCAACAACTTTCTGACGTAAATCCAGGACCCCATGTATTCCTTACTTAATCCTTAGCCTCAATCCCCACACATACACAGCAGACAAGATACGACGACAATGCTTTTCAACAGATAGATAAGAAATATAGATAATACATACAAATCAAACAATGATTTGCAAAAAAAAACAGTAGCAGTAATATAATTATGCTGCGGAAATTAAAGAATTTGTTTGCTGAATTACGGCCGTACGGCTGAGAATATTAGACGGTATGCTGCAGCAGCTCGACTCATCCTACATTCTACAGAGGATTCCCCCCCTTCCTGTGTTGAAGGCTAAACTTTAGCTGTTGGCCTTTAGTGGAAGATGTGATGTGTCAGAAGTACTGAGAAAATCTCCTTTAAAAAAATTCACGATGCGGGTTTAATCCCTGCGCAGGAAGGAAACCTGATCCCTTTCTGTCTGAGGGAGACGGTGCCTTTAAAGTCGGCAGCCAGTGACTCTCCTCCCTCCTCTTCCCGAAGTGCATGTGTTCTTCTGTTGATGTAAAGGATTCTGACTGTGCAAATCCTGTTGGTGTGCGCTAGACTTAGCTCTGCTGTTTGGCTCACTTATATAATCTGTGTCTAGTGACGCTAAGATGAAAACGGTCGTTAGTAGGGATGTCGGATAATAACTTTTTAACCAATGTCCGATGTGCGGATATTGTTCAAACACTATATTTCCGATTCCGATATCAACCAATTCTGATATATACAGTTTGCCCCCAAAACTGAGGTAAACGTCTTAGGACCTTATAAGGCAAAACCCAGGCGAGTTTTCATTATCGGAGGAAAAACTGATAGCAATTTTTTTCGGATATGACATAATTATGCTAATATCGGGCCGATAATTTCGGTCGGCCGATATTATCGACCATCGTTGAAGCCCGGGCCGTTAACCTTACAATCGAACGTGGATATGAATAAACCCTAAATTGAAAGTCCGAAGGGTTTTTAGATATTTATGGACACAGACGTGCACGACAAGGGCAAGTGGTCAACTTCGCTGCACAGTCCACTCCACCTTGCCACTTGAAAGCGTGCCAAGGCACATTATTGTCAAACTGCTTTAGTGTCATCGTGAGACCTGTGACTGCACTCAGCAACACTCAGCAATTTGTTATCATGACATTAAACCAGTCAAGCAGTAAAAGATGACCTGTTTAAATGTTTCTATCAATCCATTTCTCACGAATGAAGCCTTTCTTTAAATAGAAAATGTAGATACAGTGGTCCCTCGTTTATCACGGTAGATAGGTTCCAAGGCCTGTCGCGAGAACTGAATTTCCGTAAAGTAGTGACACCATATTTATGCGCAGTAAAATGATGACGAGGAAGGTGATGATGACTTTTACCGATGACTAATTTAACGTCTCTTCAGAGGGTGGTGGCATTTCTTGGAGCACCTCTTCCACGGTTTTCCGAAGGTGTATCCATAGTAGTAGCAGGAACCGGCTCTTTTTTGCGAAGCTGCAGAAACATTGTGATCGGCAGTTGCTTCCGCTGCTTCTTTTTCCAGTCGAAGAGTAGCTTGTAGGCAGGCTCCGCGGCGGCGGTTTTTTTGCAAAACTGTACCGATCGAACCAGTTCGTCATCCCATTCCTGTGACATCTCTTGCATATTATATATATATATACAGTTTCAAAAACACGCGAAGTCATGAATCCGCGAAAGATGAACGGCGAAATAGCGAGGGACTACTGTACTTAGTTTTGACAATGAACTAAATAGCAACTAGTTTGAAATAATGCCCAAGAAACGTACTACAGATGCAATGATGAAACGGTGGCACTGTATGAAGGTTAGGTGCGCTATCTGAGTGACAGATGGGTTCAAGGTAGCGGTGAGATGAAGTTCAACAGAAGGCTTCATGGACCATGATGTTTGCAAATTAGAGTAGGATTTCTGTGTCTGTGTTTGCATGCCTTGGTGTGTGTTTGTGTGTAGATACATCCCCTTTATAGAGTAGGATTTCTGTGTCTGTGTTTGCCTTGGTGTGTAGATATATCCCCTTTATTTTTGAGGCTGAATAAACCGCATGAATGTTTGGTCGTCTTGTGTCCTATGCGAATATGTCATACTTTCATTCAGCATGAACGTGTGCAGCGACTGTGTTGGCGTGAGTACGCACTCATCTTTGTCCCAGTTGTGGATGCATGAGCATTCGTTTGACCACATTAGTCCATTAACGGCGTGTGTGTGTACGTGTCTGTGTCCTCAAATGCCTCGAAGATGTTCGGTTCATCTGTCCGGACCAGTGTTGCTCCGGTCTGTCTTGCACTTTTTGTCCTCGTCCCGAGGTTAGCGACCTCCCAGCAGCAACTTCAGCAGACGCTTTTGTGTAATTTGGTAAAAAAAAAAAAGAAAAAAAGGGTTCGCACTTAAAGAGATCAGATATTTCAGGTTCATGGCATTGCGAATGACAGACAAAAGAACATTTTCAAATGGAATTTGTTGTCGTCTCTGCGGGCGTGCAGTGCCGTTAAAGATAATTTATATTATAATTGAGACTTTTTTTTTCATATTGACAACAGATTTCCCAGAAGTCCCAGCGGTTGATTTCAGCACTTTGGACAGCAACACAGCTCAGCAGGGAACGCTAACGTTCCCAGCAGTAATATTTATACCTCAGTAACTTAGACTGCGAACATGTACAATGTTTGTGGTTGAACTTGCTGTGACCATTATATTTTTTATTTCCTTAAATTGTGACTTTAACCAATCAGAAAATGATCCTCTGAGAAATTTTGTATTTAAAAAAAAAAAAAAAAAAATTACTTTTGAAAAATTTTTCTCTGTGGCACCGAGACACACTAGACACTACACACAAATCTCCCCCGTTGCCTCTGTCTGTCTGTCTGTTCACCTCAATGTCACACTGTGGACGCTGCTGGGAGGCTGTGCTGCAAGTGCTTCCTTCTTCTCCCTTTTTTTTTTTTTCTTCATCTGTCCCCTCATTTCCTTTCATTTATCCATTCTTTTCTTCCCTGATTTGATTCCGCCTCTTATCCGGACACGTTATATAAGTCAGTCACAGGTCCAGTTTTGTGTTCTGTTCTGTTTATAGCTGGAAATGGGTTTAAAGGTGACTCTTAAGAGCTCACAGGCAGACAGTGTGGGGGTGGGGGGGGTATTAGCTGCCAGGTGCTAGAACTTGAACCAGACAGAGAGAGAGAGAGATGTGACAAGTAAACCCAGACACTACAACAGAGAATGCATTTTTGTGTTTGTGTGTGGGTGTATGTCTTTGTGTGGCATTTGTGTGTCTGTGACTGGAAGGGGGGTCGCGGGGGGGGGGGGGGTTCTCTGTGTGAGTCGCTCATCTGAGGCAGTAGCAGACACAGTCAGACCTAGGCACCGTATGGGACCTTGGTTTCTGGTGGTTGGATGTTACTTAACAGGTAAGAGAGCAGGTGTTTGTCTTACGGTCAAGACAGTATGTCGTCTTTGGGGACATTTGACTGTAGAAGTGTTTAGTTGTTTTTTTGTTTTTTTTCTATAGTCAGCAGAGTGAAGATGTGTTTGTGTTCAGCACGCTGCATGTCATTAACTTTGAACTGCACCGTGAGGCTTCATCTCTAAAGGATCACCCATCCTGTCGTTGCAGGTTTTAAGTTGACCTCGGGGGGACAGACAACTGTGGGACACGCGGAGCCTCAAGGTGAGGTGCGTCCATTTGACCAGAAGCAGGCCTTGGCCACAGATTTCTTATCAGGTATGAAGTTCAAGAACCATTATCTTTTCTTCTAAAGAGCAATCGAAGACTCAGACCTGCATATATATATTTACATACGTAAATATATACCGACATATATAAAGAAGTAGTTATATATGTAACCCCTTATCTCTCATCTCCCATATATATATTTATTACATATATAATATATATAACATATATATGTAATTGCCTGTGTATGAGACGCAAATTTTCAGTGAAAAGTAGTTACGCCCGATATTAACTTTTTGCCGATATCAGATATGCCGATATTATCCAAATACTTAATAATACCAATATAGGCCTGTTAATATTTATTTATTCATCTGTACAAACCACATTATGCATACAATCGCCTGATTATTAATCGATTGATTCAATGAGCTGCAATGCTGCCATCTAGTGACTTTCACTTTCATATACAGCGGTATATCCCCAAAACAATTTTTAGGGCAAACATCATTTGACGAAAGCCAGGCAATGCGTTATTGGCTTTTCATTATCGGAGGAAAAACGATAACGATTCTTACAGATAAAATTATGCTAATATCAGGCCGATAATATATGTGTATATATGTATGTCCATATAATTATACAGTATATATATTTATAATTATATATGTATATATGTTATATACATCTATAAGTACAAATATTTATATATATTTATATGTTTATATATGTTTATTTATATGTGTATATGAGTATATGTATGTATAAATGTTCTATATATGATAATAATATTAAATAAATACTATGTATAAATTTCAGATCAATGCATTTTCTAAATTTCTTGCCAGTGAGATTCTTTTGAGAGATGTCTTTACTTGTCCAAAAGCTGAATTTACCTGCTTTTAATATATTCTCTCATTTTTTTGAAAAATAGTTACGATCAGGTTTCCTTCATCATATTTTTTTTGTTTTTCATTCAGTCTTTGTTTCTGCTTCTGTTCCCTCTGGCAGACTCAATGTCAGGTGACCTAAATCCTCTGGACTTTGAAATGATGGATACCGACATGATGGGAGATTTTTCAGGTACGACATGGCGACTTTTCCTCGTGGCTGCCCAGTGCAAATAAATCAAAGTCGTCATTACAATAAAATGTGAAAAAATAAGTTTCAGGTTAACATCTATAATCAATGACACTGGACAGTGTCATCTTAACTCAGAGTTTATTTAAATTAAAATAAACCCAGGAAATATGTACTGCTCTACTACTACTACCTGATATGATGATATTAAAGTATATTCATAAAAGTGAAAGAATACATTTGTTAAAGCTTGTGTTTTTAATTTAATTTTTTTAATATAATTTAAATTTTAGGTAAAGAATTTTAAGAATTTAAAGAATAATAATCATTTGAAAAATATTTTATAATTTTTTTCAATTGCTAGAAATTTCAGGCCCCCATTAGTATTTGAGGTGACCCCATATGGGGTCCCAACCCCAAGGTTGAAAAACACTGGAGTAATTAGTAAATCAATATTGGGGTTAAATGCAGAATTAGTTAAGATTTTACAAATTTTTTTTGTCATATTGTTTTTTGGTAAATAAAAAAAACAGCTCAAAAATATCAGTATGATAACAACAGTAATAAAATATGGACGTCTACCTTTTAGGTTTCTCTCAACCCATTGGAAATGAGGCTAATGTAGCGATAGGAGCTGCACCTCTTCAGGCAGAGAGACCTCCAAGCATAGCAGAGCCGCAGCATGCTACACCCACGCTGGGCCTCGATGCTCCTAAAGATCACAGTCCAATGCTCCCTGAACCGCAGGTTCCTCGCAGCTCTGAAGATCTACTGGAAGGTGAGACGCTGATTAACTCACAGGCATCCCTTTCAAAATGGAGCTGTTCTTCTCCACCTCTGTTGTCCTCAGAAATGTAGCAGGTCAGAAACCGGGGTCTATGTCTGTTAGTGACCATCAGACTAATACCAGGCTAATACCTGGGTGTTTTTTTTTCTCACTATTTGTCTTTTATTATGGTCTGACCAAACGCTGCGCTGCAACAAAATTACAATTACGAACTGTGATGCTGCTGCACTACCTCAGTCATTCCACCGAGGGCTGCAGATTACTGTGTACGTCAGCTGTCTTCCGTTGCAATCCTATACTGCATCTTCTCCTCTGCACACACACTGGCTCTACTGTCATTTCGCTTCCATCTCAAGGTCAATGCACATCTGACACTGACATATATAGCGTGTGCCACCAGGGCCGGGCTTTAAGTCATATGCTATATAATCATGTTGCATGCTAGCGCGTGTTTGCAGCCTTCTTTACCAGCCCTTCACCAAGCAGTGACTTCCCAGCTCCCCCACAGGGTTTGTCTCTAACTCAGTGCGTGTCTCACCCCGGAGAGGGTAAAGCCGTATCTGGAACATGCTGTGGCTCATGTCACTTATAAGACACTTGAAAATCTTGGCTGAAAATGTAGCCAGTGGTCACAACTGACCCGCCCTCATGATTCTTTGCCTTACAGCAAATGAAAAATAAAGATCTCGCTTTACTTAAGAAATAAAAATAATTCCTAAAGTAATATTCAAGGTGTAACACTTTGCAAGTACACATTGACCCAAGATAAAATGACCTGCTTTGTAATTCCTAAAAATACACTTTAATTTTCACCTTGGCAAAGGTTCCAATGGTATTTTTTTCATGTGATGATTACAGAGAACCTGCTGTCTTTTGCCAAATGTCACAGCAAAAAAAAAAGAAAAAAAAGAACGCAAACTAATCACCTACTAGAAACTAATCAAATCAGAGCCTCTGAGGTGAATTTGTGAAAAAACTTTGGACTTTGCAGATTGTGCTCCATACCTAAACTGTCTGACTAGTACTAGTCCATAAATCATTTGTTACCGGTCCGCAGTAGTTTTTATTAATATAAAGATAGATAGAAAGATAATCTGGCAATATTTTAAAATAATACGTCATTTACACACAGAATTGAGTCCTACCGGTCCGTAGTAACAGTTGGTACTGGCTGACCAGTCCTTGGAACAAAAAAGGTTAGGGACCGGTGGTAGAGATGTAACTACTCCATAACGGACTAATACATGTTTCTACGATAGATTATTATTTTTTCAAGCTACAAATATTGTTCATTGCTTTGTAATAAAACAACTTTTAATTACTTTACTAGGACTTTTTAGCTTTTTAAATCTCCTGCAGGCCACACAACACAGCTTGGCGGGCTGCATTTGGCCCCTGGGCCTTGAGTTTGACACGTATGCTATAGATGCTAAAGGTAAATATGAATACTTAACAATGCAGTCAGGAATCACATACTGTACATAAGCACCAATCTCACTCAACTACGCTAACACAGCTAACACAACGTCATAATCTAGGACATAAAAACATCAGAAAGGTTTGACCTGGGCCTGGGAGCACATAAGGACAAAAAGTTTCCAAAAAACGACACAAACCAAAGAAAGTGAATGAAGCAATATCCAATGTATGGCGTACAAACGGCGAATGTAAACAAAGCTGTCATCTGTATATAGAGACACGTCCGCTTCTTTCAATGCCGTTGGTCAGAATGATGAAATGAGACACGTTACGTTACACAGCTTGACTCACTGCGCAGTACATAAACATGATTCATTCACAAACTTTGTAAGTGGTTATAAAATAACTTTTAAAGGCACCACCTGCGCTTTTTCCTTTCCTTACTTATTGTATTAATTTGTGTGTTCAGTTCCTAATCTGAAAGCACGCACACAGTGAACTTTCAGGCAACGCAAGATGAGTCAACAGTGCAGCAACTGAAAAAGCCATCTACGTCAGTAACCATGCAGAAAGCAAAACGCTCCATGAAAACAGTCATGAGTTCTAGCAGTTTTATTATTTATCACGACAGCAACCCTGGCTCGGAAACAGAGCACAAAGAGTCTGTAGTTTCAGGTCTATGTTTGCAGTTGCAGTTGCTTATAGTTGCAGCAACACTGGTCAATAATTATGAAATCATTCAACAACAATTCAATAACATCTATATTTCTATTGATCTATTGACACTCCATATTTATATATATATATATATATGTATATATATATATACATATATATATATGTATGTAAACACATGTATATAAATACATATACATATACACATATATACATATACATATATATACATATACATATATATATATGTATATGTATATATCTGTATATGTATATGTATATATGTGTATATGTATATGTATATATCTGTATATGTATATGTATTTATATACATGTGTTTACATACATATATATATATGTATATGTATATATCTGTATATGTATATGTATATATATGTATATGTATATATGTGTATATGTATATGTATTTATATACATGTGTTTACATACATATATATATATGTATGTAAACACATGTATATAAATACATATACATATACAGATATATACATATACATATATATACATATACATATATATATATATATACAGTATATATATATATATACATATATATATATACCCACATTTGTGACTTGATTTGTGTAACTGACCTCCTTTTCCAGTTTTGGTCTTACAGTCTGTGTAGTCTGCCGTAATTTATTTTTATATATACATATATCTGGGCCAAAATGTCTTTTTTGCATGCGCACCAGACAAGCAATGACAATCTTTTATTATTTAAGTACAGACGAAGGCTGCAGTGAGTCAGCAACCCAAACAGCTGTGTTGAATTCTCATGACTCCTAACATTGTCACAGTTTTAAGTTGCTGGTACTAAAAATGTTTCCCTCTACGTTTCTTAGTTACAGTCTCTTAGAGGAAGGTTAAGGGAAGCTTTCAACACGTTTTTCCAACTTTAAACTTTCCCCCTCTTTACCCAAAATAAGGTGCCATAGGTGACTGCTGGCTCGACCAGGCTGGCTGCCTACAGACAGACCTTCCTTTCACACCCAGTGTCTCTACCGTGATCAGTCGCCACGCAGGCCATCTTGCAGCCAGCCCTGATGACCGACATGACAGTTGGCCAAGCAGGGAGAGCACCGCCTTTGCGGGTGGTGATGACAGAGATGGAGATGGTTCAGACAAGAAGCAGAAGAAGAAGAAGAAAAGGCGGCAGAAGGATGAGGGACCTTATGAACATCCTGAAATGCAAGCTCAGGGAGAAAACTCACCCCCAACTGAAGAGTTCTACCACAGGATCGGCCCAAGGCGAGACAGAGGGGATGGTGGCTGGGAGGAGCAGTTGGGGAAAAGTGGAGGCCGGGGGAAGAAGGGGAAAAGCCGGAAGAAGCTTCCGGAGGAGTGGGCAGTAATGGCAGAGCCATTCGTTCCTTTGTCTGCAACAACTTCCAAGATCACAGAAGAGGTGATTAAGGAACTAGGAAGCTCGGCTCATGCTAACGTGGAGGCCTCATTCACAGAAATGGACTCCAGCCACAACACTTGGAAACAAGAGGTCTTCCCAGAAGAGGGTTTGGTTCCTGCTCCTCTGTCGGAAGACCTCTTCTTCCCAACAATCCCTTCCATTAGCCCGCTGGTTCTGAACAGCGAGCTGAAGGCCACTGCACCACCCTTCACTATGCCCTCCCCTGCTAACGTTACTGCAATCGATTCCTCTCCCGTGGCTCCTCCAGCTGTGGAAGAATTTGATCCTCTGATGGACACCAAAAACGCAATGTTGGGCAAAAGCACCCTCTCGTTTTCCACACCTCTTTCTCCAGAGATTGATGAGGGAGTTGGTGACGTGGTCGACAGCAACATACCCTACGACACCACTGCGCTCCAGGGGTCTTTTGTGCAAGGCATACCCGGAGAAGACAC
>NC_024309.1:1861995-1863849 GCF_000523025.1 Cynoglossus semilaevis | reverse complement strand
AATCTTCAATGCAAGCTGAGGTCTTAGCCTCAGCTCCGCCGCTGTCTCCTTCCGATGCTTCTTGGCTTCTCAACAACTCACACTTGGGCGGCGAGAGTGAGCTTCTGGACTTCAGTGAAATAAGCTCTTTGGGTCACCCTTTGATGTTAGGCTTGTCCTTCGACACGCCTAGTCCGGCGCCACTACGATCTCCCAAAACCACAGCGCAAGAATCCCAACTGAGAGAACGCAAAGATGATAAACCCTCTCAGAAACAACCCGTGAAGTCCCTTTCTTCCTCACCCGCAAAGAATCCAGAATCCCAGGCTTCCCCTCTCATTAGCCCCTCTTCCCCTCCAACTGTCAACCCTTCGGGGGTTCAAGGATCCGGACTGAACCCTGCAGCTAAACCCTTCTTCCCTAGCTTCGCAGATCCCTTGGAGGAACCAGAGGCGCTCCCCGTGTTTGCCCCGTCCATTGAAGGTTGGTTGCTGTCAACCCCGGAGAAGTAAAAATAAACAAAGCATTTAGAGTTAAATGCAAATTGCCATGCATGGTCTTGAATTCAGCTGGAGTAGTTGATTCTCTGGACAGCATTAATTGCACTGCTGCCTTCTCGGCGAGGCTTGGTACTTTGACATTGTCTCCTGCATGTACAGCTTTCATAACAGGGTGGAATGTGGGTGTGGTGAATGTTTTGGCAAGACTGACATACTAACTGCTAAAGTGTGGCTAACGCTTGGCAAGACTGACATACTAACTGCTAACGTGTGGCTAACACACAGTGAAGGCTGTTCAATTACCAATGAATCACCACTGGATTGTTCTATCAATAATAATGCTGTTGTTAACATGATTCTTTAGGGCCATAATGGCAGCATTCTTTTTTCTGCTCCTTTTACAGGTGTTAACATCAATCATCCTCTTTTCTCTTCACCCATAGAGCGTGAACGTTTTCCATCTTTTCCGTCACATGCCTAACATTTGGTCTTGTTTATATCTCCAGCTGCCCTGTTTCTACATTGTCTGCCTCGAGCATTTGGAGAAAATGATGTGTTTGTTTGGGGGTTTACTAACTTTCCTGTTATGAAATTCCGTTTGCATTTGAAACGATTCTTTTGTCTCATTGTTGAACGTCTTGTACAACAACATGTACGGTGGTAATTGTTGTTACTTTTGCTTTACATGTTCCGTGATGGTCGCCGCCTTGGGTTGCTGCTCCTCCTCCTCAACCTCAACTACAGGTAAGTCCAATTTTTGTTGTTGTCATTCTGCAGTTGTGGTTGCAATCTTGGGGCTTCGCCATCAGACCGTCCCCTGTTACATGTCACGCCTGCTGTTGCGCTGTTGTTTTTGTCTCCACCTATAAGGTTTTGACCCAAATTACAAGTGGGCCGGATCACTAATCATAACATAATTAACTATAAATAACAATATCATCTATGATTTTTAATTATTTTATTAATAATTATTTTTGGCCGTGCCCATCTACGTGTTTCCATGAACAGTGAGGGGGAATTTGACCTGTTTTCAGAAAGGATTCATTTTCTTGTCCTTCCTGTCAACACCTCCTGTCTCTGCCTCCCGTTGGAGCCTGTAATGAGGACAGAGCCAGCCTTTAGCTTACCGCAGTAGCAGCAGCAGCAGCAGGCTGAACCTGACTATTAAGCAGCTTCAATTCGTGCTCCCCTTACACACCAGAAACCACAGAGTAGCGTATGTTAGTATTTTATATATGTGTTTATATATATTTTTTTTTTATTCACATTATTTTGGTGAAGAGGGTGAACTGACATAGGGCTTCAATGATCAGCAGATGGTTTCAGCATATATATGTATATAAATATATATAAAATATATATATAAATATATATA
>NC_024309.1:1856551-1861899 GCF_000523025.1 Cynoglossus semilaevis | reverse complement strand
CTCTTTTTTTTTTTTTTTTTTTTAACCTTTTGTGTAATAAGACCCTTTGTCTGTGGGTGGGTCTGTGTCACCAAAAGTGGTATTTAAGCCTTGAACAACTTGAAAAGGCATGAGGAGCACCACAGAAGACAGCTAAGTTACAGAGAGGGGAGCATTGTGATGTTAAAAAATATAGGGATGTAGGCCTGGATGGTGTATATATTTTAGAACTATATTTGATATGCTAGTGCGATATGATAAGCTAAATACACTTGGTGAAGTATTTTGTATTGTCTACGGTTAAGAAACTATATCATGCACAATGATCACCTTATTTTCCAGACTCAATGTTTTTTTTTCCTCCCATGGTTGGGTTTTCGACTTATATTCAGTTGTGACTTTTATTTTAAAATATGCCGCGAAAAGGCACTCTAGGTTTGTGTACCAGTATCTGCTACTCCTGTACCACTTCAAATTTACGTTTGTTATGTCACACTGACAGCCACTAGAGGGCACTCTAGAAGGTGTTGCCTCTGTCCAAGGTGCTGAAACCATCTGCTGATCATTGAAGCCCTACGTCAGTTCACCCTCTCCACCAAAATAATGAAAAAATATAATCAATAAACCTAAGATTGCTGTGATGCATCTTCGTTAGCATCATCCGCCCCACAAAAATATCTTTCTCCCTAAAACTTACTTTCTGACCTAATTTCCTTTTTCCTTTATGCTTATGTGGCACATCGGTAAACAAGTAGGTCTATACTGTACCTCGTGTCACATTTGCGTTTGCAAAGACAAATCCAGGGGCTGAAGTTTACAAGTCCGTTGTGAGACAACCGGAAAATATTAAAAGTACAAAAATCAAGTCTTTAAACTGAGTTAAGACACAATAAATAAATAGAAGGAAGACAACACAAGAAACAGTTGCATGGTTGAGGAGAGTTGATGGAATTTAAAAAAAAAAAAAGTGGCATTGCCATAGAGACGGAAAGTCTGTTCGTGATGCCGTAGGAACGGTAACAGATGCTGGAGTTAATGACACATTACACTGACAGCACGCTGGCTGCTGGTATGGCTTAACTTTCATACAAATGCAAATCCTAAAATCCAAATGTGTTGCTTCTGCATGTACCGACACATCCTTTGATCACGACTTAGCATAGAAGCTTTCCTCCATATTTTTTTCCTGATCAAGCTATTTTTTCCCCCACATTCCTAAACAGTAGCTTTGGCCGCAGTGAATTAGCCACGATGAGCAACGATATTCTGCCAAAAGAAGGCGTAACAATAATTGCGCTGATATTTTAAATACTCTAGAAATCTGTAAAACTGCTTAACTTTTACAGAAAACTTAACTCGATACGGAAAGAAACGTAGAGCAAGCTTTGCGCAAGATGTTGTCACCACGGACGCAGATGTCACATGATCAAGCAGATGCGGTGAGCTTCACTACGGTGAACTAAGACGGTAAAAAACGTATTAAAACCGGCTCGTTGTATCTGTATTTACTCTGAGGCAAACGTAATGCTATCGCTAGTCCCTGCTGCTTGTTTTCACTTTTGTGTTCTCTCTTTTATCAAATGTTGACAAAACATCGTTCCATCCAAACCCTTCACCCAGTTGTAGCCGGAGTCAAGCCACTGATGAGTAGCCTGTTCCCATAGCAACAGAAGGCAGTCGTTTTGCAATCTAATGGCAAGAGTTTGCGCTTTTAGTATAAAACATCTGCTGCGCAGTGACAACGGGGAGAAGACGAAGGCTGCCAAACTGTTGGGCTAAAAATAAACTCTGGCTGACGACTGTTTGTTTGTCTGTCCGTCGAGCTCCACCTCATTTTGCCACTACCACTCCTGCTGTACATGTAAACTTCTCTTTTCAAATGTGAATTTTGTTGTGCGTTATTTTCTCACCGACAGCCGCTAGAGGGCACTCTAGGCTTGTGTACCATTATGTGCTACTCCTGCACCACTGAAAATGTACACGTTCGTTATTCTCATTCTGACAGCCGCTAGAAGGCAAAAAAGAGAGAGCAAAAGAGAAAAGATTTACGAGTGATTTGTGGTGAATATTACAACTTATTTTAAAGTTTGGGCATTGACTATATCCCACCCTAGCCTGTTCACTCCTTGCTGAACCTTGAGTCCGAAACACTCGGGAGTATCATCATTTTGTGGCAAGAGGCACTACAATATTTGTAACTGATTGGACGCTAGCATATATTTATAATTCACTTTCTGTGAATTATCGGTGTCAGTTTCCCGATGGCAGTTAACCACAGTGAACATCGGCCAATGGCGATGTTCATCCAATACATCGGTGCACCCATTAGTAACAAGAGCAACAGGTCATCTTAAAAAAATTAAATGTTTATCAGTAATTCAATGCGAATATTACGTAACTCGCATTGTTTACCGTAGGTTACAGAAGTTAAGTAAATGGCCCTAGGAATGTCATCATCCGCACCGTGCCCTGCTGCACCTCTGTTGCTAGGTGACAGCTGTAACCCATAAGACCAGACAGTTTGGTTTTGTCAACAACAACCCAGCTGCCTTACTGGACACGGAGAAGTCGTTGTAGAAGGAGACATCCTCAAAAATGCAAAGAAAAAAAAAAAAAAAATTCTAAGTATGTGTAAGCGTATGTCAAATCAAACAAGAGAGAATTTGAAAACAAAACATGACACTTCCAACACCCACGTTCCCTCATCAGCCTGGGGCAGACTGTCTATCAACCTGACAAGTCATATGAGTGTCTGTCTATCTTTTCTACTCATGAGCATTACTACATGAGCACGGCAATCGATATTAAGGATGGCTGGAGGATTAGTATTGGTCTGATATTGGTCAGAATTTCTGGATCGAACATCGTCCCATCCTGTAGCTAAGCCAAAATACTCAACTTTGTGTGACATGCCGTAATCCGACACTATCGCCTCGGCAATGACAGCCAGTAGCGTGCTGAAGGGGAGAAAGACGGTATTGTACTGATATCAGTATCTGCACTGAAGTTGCAGTATAGGTATTGGACTTGCCCGGGGGCAACTGGTAGCCCCTGTGGAAAGTTGCCTGTGGGGTATGTTCTAAAAATAAAACTAGTCTCCATAGGGTCAACAATTGTGCTGTTACTGTTCTTTTTGGATCAGTTACTTTTGATATGATATTGAATCGGGTACAATTACAATGGTGTGAAGATTGTCTACTATTGCATGTCCCTGGCGCTTTGGCCCAGAGGTGATGTCTCTTTCATTGGTGTAGAACCCCAGGGTTCACCTCCTGGGCAAGATCGAATCCCGGTTAGGGTGGTTGGTACCTTCCAGTGGACTCACCACCCACAGGAAGGTTCAGGGGGGTTGGTACGGTGCAGTGTGATTTGGATGGCGGTCATGGAGACTGCTGCCCCCAATACCCGATAAGTGGATGAATGCATGGATGGATGGATGGAATAATAATACATTTTATTTCATAGGCGCCTTTGTGTCACCCAATGACACCTTACAGTAAATACAAATAATTATGTTCATTGGGTTATCTTCAACTACAGTATCTCCTCCAATTTTGTTGATCAACCTGTTTCCACTTTGCTCTCTACCACCCATGCCCATGAAAACACAAATTTGGTTTAAATTGTACTAGCTTATTTTTATCGCTTGTTTGCATCTGCAAAAAAAAGTTTTTCCGTATTGCTCGTTCCACGTCGGAAGCAAAAGAGATGATTAAGACAAAGTGTTAACGTCTAAAAGTCAAAGAAAATCACGATGATCGTGTTCGTGTTTGTGTATTCATAACCAACACATAGTGGTGGAAAAAAGTCAAACACAAGCATAAAAAATTGCCAAAAATATATTTATTTATATCCCTGCAATGGCCACCATTTTTCTTCAAGTGTGTGATGTGCCCAGCCCCCGACAGAAGCCCCTGCCTCAGCCCCAGTGTGTGATGTGCCCAGCCCCCGACAGTAGCCCCTGCCTCAGCCCCCGGTCAATACTCCATAGGGAGAAAAGGGAACTGTTTTTACCGTGACATAGAATCACAGAAAGAAGCTTGAAAGGAGGAGGACGTGTAGCTTAACAGAAATTTCAAGGGTGGGGGGTGGGATTGCTCACTCCACCACAGTGGGTGGGATTTGGAAACAGGCAGTGACAAATAAACAGCCACAACTGGGTCACATGACTACTGTAGTTATCAGGGGGAGAGAGAGAGAGAGAGAGAGCGAGAGAGATGCAGAAAGCCAGCTCACTCCCACCGTACATCTGAATTCACAGCAGACACAACACCTGAGTGGGTGAAAAGCAGGAACAACAGCTTAAGCTGGTCAACAAAGAAGAGGAGGGGGGACCAAGTGTGGACGGCTGCATTTACAAAAAAAAAAAAAAAAAAACAACAACAACCTGAGACTGAGACAAAGGTTTAGACAAAGAAAAGGACAAAATAGAATAGAAAGGGGGGGAGACAGCATGTCTTCTTTTTCAGGCCAGCAGCCGGGCTCTCCTTTCTCAGAGTACGGGGATTTGTATAACCCAGCGTCCCTGCCACCCACAGTGCTGGATCAGACCTGGAAGTGGCAGCAGCCGCCAGACATGGGTGCCCCCAGGGGTCTCGTGGTAGCTGACAAACCTTCAGCTCAAAGTAGACTCACAGATGAAGACAAGCTTTGCCTTTTTGAGCATGCGAGCAGAGGTGCTCCGGACGGAGAGCCAAAGGTGCCAGGGAGTGTTGGGGGTGTTCCAGGAAGCGACTCAATGGGGAATACTTCATTGGGCAGTACAGGTGAAAGCCCAGATAGTCCTTTGTCTTCCTCCCCATTCCCTTCTCCAGCTTCTCCAGGTCGGCTACCCTCAGCCCTGGGATGTGAAGGCGGCAGCAGGGTCTCTCTGCCAACAGGTCCTGGATCACGAGAAAGAGATGTAGCACTGTTATCGCCAGCTAGCGGTTTGACCTCGCCCTCACTGGGGGCCTCACTAATGGAGGCATCGCCAGTAGAAGACGTTCCGGCTGAACAATACAGGGCCTCACTAATGGAGGCATCGCCAGTGGAAGAAGGCTCCAGTTTTACTGAACCCAGCCCAAAAATTGCCATGCCCCAAGTGGCACCTAACTACTGCGCCTTGGGAATCACAAGTGACAACGACATGAAAACAAATGATGACAATGTGGGCGGAGCCATGGGCTCTCACCAGTTATCAGACACCTCGAAGGACAATAGCGATGAAGAGGAGATAGGTGAAGAGGACGATTTGAAGCCTTGTTTCATGGGACGGGCTCAGCAGCAGAGGAAGGCCATGAGAAGAGCGATGTCAGAGTGTACCCACCTTTCAGTACCAACCAGTCCGGATTTGCCCGATAAATACCCAGGGTCAGATGCAGCAGGAC
>NC_024309.1:1855133-1856484 GCF_000523025.1 Cynoglossus semilaevis | reverse complement strand
AGAAGATCAGCCCGGGACCCCACCCCCTACCCTCTCAGCAGCAGGCGCCACACACATCGACCTGCGCCACACCCCACCTGAACCCCGCCTTGGTTTTTCTTTATTCCCATCGCTGAAGGATGCTAATGCTAGCGCCATCCTCTCACCACTGGAGAAGGAACCTGGTGGCATTGTGCTTCCAGTGCCCTCTAGTCCCAGAAATGTGAGCTCTAATATGTCTGTGGACAAAGATGTGGAAGAGAAAGCTGACACCAAATCTAATTTGAGTGAAGACGCCGAAATATATCTGTGGACAAAGAGAAAGCTGACACCAAACCTAATTTGAGTGAAGACGCTGAGTCTGGCATAAAGGGATTAGTAACTGAAGCAAGGACTGGTGAGGATGCTGACTTGGTAGCTGGCAACAGTTGGATGGTGGCGGGGGGCACCGATGGTGACCTCATCATTGGTGGAGGTAATAACCTTGGCTTGACCTCTAGCATTAGCCCTCTCATCACATTGGATGGTAGGTGGAGGTGATGCCTTGCATAAGTTGCATGTTTTCGAGCCAGTGCTCAGAAGTGATTTTCGAACATGCTTCACTAATTGACCCGTCTTTCCAATGTGATTATCCGGAGGGTTGGCGTACGTTGGGTCAAATGTATCATGCATGCGCATTAGTTTATATCTGGTTGTTTTGGTTTTGAACACATCAGCAGATTATACATGTAGACAATCATGCGCCATCCCCCTCTTGGCAACGTTACACGTTGGCTGTGGTTGTTTATTTGTATTATATTTATTACAAATATACATTTTGAATATGTTAAAACAGCTAAAACTGCACATGTGCAAACTACAAGATCGTCTTCTAATATAACTCTCTCTGTTGAAGCCAACGTGCGAAGGGAGGGGTAACACGGCTCGCTGGTTCCCCTCCCTTCTCCTTCTCCTCTTTTATCTTAAATTTCTTTCCATTTCTTTTTCCTCCCAAGCCTCATTAACTCCTGGTTGAAGACTGGTAGTGCCAAAATGGTGGAAAACAGCTCACAATCGGGGCAAATGGGAATTGCCTAAAGGCAAAATCAGGGTCAAGGACTAGGATGTGGGTTTTAGTCTTTAGTTGCCTTACAAGTGTCGTTGCTTGACTTTTCCATTTTTTATTTTTTTTTTGTCTTGTCCCTTGCTTTAGTCACATTTTGCTAATTTCTGCCACCCTGGCCACTGACCGTTAGTGGAGCAGTAATATTAATCCTCTGCCCCCTGTAGTCAGACTCATGCAGCTTCAGGCTATGAGCTGTAAAATGTTTTCTTTCTTGCCAAGGTCATAAGAATACTTTTATAGCTCCCCTAGTTCTGGGTGGATATTCAA
>NC_024309.1:1850683-1855098 GCF_000523025.1 Cynoglossus semilaevis | reverse complement strand
CTTGAAACTGCAGATATAATGAAGGCAATGAAAATTTGTAGGTATGCTAAAGATTGATTTCTATATATATTTGAAATATCAAGCTGCTCTAATTGTTGAATTAGATATGAACCCTTTTGGATATGAAATGAATATTTAATAAAAAAACAGGATAACATAGATAAAGAATTTATTTTAAATATGGGGAAAATCTAATAATAACAATAGTTTTTGTGCTTGGCTTCTTTATTGCTTTCGTCTTGGTAAGTTGTCGGCAGTGCTTGGCTTCTTTATTGCTTTCGTCTCGGTAAGTTGTCGGCAGATGAGTGGTGTGGACGATGTGGGAAGAAGAGTGAAGTGAAAAAGAAAAGCTCTGTGTAAATGTTTTTTTTTAGCAGTTCTAGCTGTACTTATATTTACTTTATTGATGATGACATCCCTTCATATTGATGACGTGCCTTTATATCAATGATGTGCCTTTATATCGACAAAGTTCAATCATATTGATGACGTCCCTTTATATAGCTATGTATATAGCTAACATGTAAGCAGTCGTGTTACAGGCACTGTTCGGAAAACAAAAACATTTATTTAACTAAAAGTTAAAAAAGAAATCTTTCTGCGTAAATATATATATGTTGCAACGTGGTAACCTGCGGCTTATAGAGAAATGTGCCCTTTATATGTACAATAATTTTTTTTCTTTTTAAAATTAGTGGGTGCGACTTATATTCAGGTGCACTCAACAGTCTTTTAGTCTCAAAAGTATTTTGTTTGTTTTTTTCCAAAGGAGCTTGATAAGTATTTTCTGTCTGTATCCATAATGTAAAATAAGTAATTTTTTTGAAGTTGAATTTCAAATTTTAAACATTTACATTCTTTATTTTCTGTACAGTGAAATCAGAGGAAATGCAAACATTGGTGAAGATGGAGAATATTGGGGATGTTGTCAAAACGGCTGAGAAGAAAGTTGAATTTTCAATGCACGAGACTCCGGCCAACATGGAAGAGAAAATTAAGAAGGAATTGCACCAAGATACAGCAAAAGGAAAGGATGAGAAACAGGAGGAGGAGAAGCAAAGTGACAAAGAAAAAGAGAAGCAAGTGAAATTAGAAGAGGTAAAAGAGAGAGAAGCGGTAAAGGAGGAGGTAAAAGTAGAGAAGGAAGCCGAAAAAGAGCTGAAAACGGATACAAAATTGGTTGAAGGAAAGAGGAAAGAGGCAGGAAAGGATGAAGTAAAAGTAGAGAGGGAAACCGAAAAGGAGCTGAAAACAGATGAAACACTGGTTGGGGAGAAGAAGAAAGAGGGAGAAAAGGAGAAGACTGTAGAAAAACAGACAGAAAACGTGGAAGTTTCAAAACAAGGCGCAGAGATGAAAAAAGAGCCACAGACAGTAGAAAAAGTTCAGTCAGTGCAGCAGACAGAAGAAATCAAGGAAGAAATTAAAAAAGAGAAGCCGTTAGAGAAAATGGAAGAAAAAGAAAAGGCTAAAGAAGAAGAAAAGGTGGAAACGAGAGACCAGGTCGAGAGCAAAGCTGCGAAGTTAGAGGACGTAGAAAAGGTGTTCACGGGTGAAAAAACAGATAAAACCACGGAGAAGCTTGACGAACCGCAAATGAAGGATGTTGAAGAGCACAGCGAGGAGTTAAACCAGACCCTACATCAACAGAAGACCCCTGACACACAGATCCTGGTTACTGCAGAGGCTGAGCAAAAGGAAAACACAGAGGAGGCCAAGGAGAAACCCACAGAGGTGGAGAAGGTTCCTGAGAAGGTCAGTGAACAACTAACAAAGAAGACCGACGAGCAAAAGAAGCCGGACCAAAAACTGGCAGCAAAGAAGGTTGTTGAGAAAAAGGATGAAAAGAAGGACAAGGCGACAAAAGCAGACTTCGGAGACAAGGCCAAAAAAGCTAGACCTGCCGTTAACGGAAGCAGCGCGGCACCAAGCAAGGATCTGGCGACTGCTGATAAAAAACCCAAGGTATGGTCTGTAATTAAAGTATAGAAGTGGTCATACACATTGATTGATAGAATACAGCGGTCCTCGGGACTCGAGATGTAACTCGTACACAAGCACCTATGTCACTTACCTACGCTAACACAGTGGTAACCTCGTAATCTAGGACATAAAAACAGAAGTCTTTTACAATGAAATGAAGGTGAATATTTGTTGTAGGGGAATAAAATAGTACCAAATGTACCGATTTTACTTAAAACGCCTTTTAGCATTTAGCACAGCTTGTAGGGCACTAGAGGATGGAGTCATCAAATTACATAGCACCTGTCTGGCTTTTTGCTTTTTTTAGTTTTTTAGTTCCTGTGTTTGTAAAAAAGCCAGTGCACATCTAGACTGTGAAAATAATGAGCTCATATATATATATATACATTTCATATACATTTGCACCAAAGTTTTTTTGGCTGCATGTCTTCCATGATCCATGATTTGCTGGCATGTGGTAAGAGCTTTTTTCCCATCATCACTATCCAGTGACGTCTCCCAGTGATTCGTCCAGCTTTGGAAGAATCAAAATTGACTTTGGCTGACAGTCAGCAGCATTTATTATAACACATAACCCCTAAAAATCCTTAGTGTATCGTAGTATTATACAGTTATAACAGTGGTCCCCAACCACGTGGTACGGGGCCTCACAGAAAGAATGCATACCTTACGTTATTTCCGTTTTATTTATTATCTGATTCTGAACGATTCTTTGTTTTGGAAAAATTACCAGATTGATGAATCACCCTCGATACATGTCAAGATGCGTGCCTCGGTCACATGTCTTACCTACATCCGCTACCTTCTTAAAAGGTCTGCTGCGGTCGGTAACACACAATACATTACCGCTAAATTGAAACCGCCGATGAATTTCTTTTTTATCCAATCAGTTTAGTAAAATTGTTTAGGCAACTGCTGAAAAAAGCTTTTGCAATTGCTTTTTTTATGCCCAGAGTGTTTAGAAATGTTTGTTCTTTTATTAACCACAGACAACTTACCATTTTATGTTTATTTGAAGTCACTATGATTTTTTTATGATTTTAATGCTGCTCATGTTCCTGCTGCCCTTGTTTTATTTTATCTTTGTCCACTGCTTCTCCTTCCTTTTTTTTATTCTATTTTTTGCCCTCCATCTGTTCGTCCTGCACATCTCGTTCCTGCATCTCAGCCCGCTGCTGGGGTGACCAGACCGAGCACTGCTGCGAAAATGCGGCCGAGCTCTACAGCTCCTAGCAGTGGGTCACCTGCAGTCCCTGCTAAACGCCCCACACCCTCCACCACAGACAAAAAAACAACCACTGCAAAGCCACCATCCACAAACACTGGTGGCCTTAAGCGGCCCTCCAGCACTTTCACCAGTCGCCCCTCGTCACTGACCACAACCGCGGCACGTGATGCCAAACCCAAGGTGAGTGTACCGTGTCGGAGATTGTAAATAGCACAGGTACAGAAGTTTAGTTCAGTTGACGTGGAGGAACTCTCTCTAAACGCTCTACGAAAAACGGTTGAAAAACAAAAATGCTGCCACAGGAGGTGCCATTAAGTATGTGGTTTCTCTGGGGCTCGAACCCAGGACCTTCTGCGTGTAAGGCAGAGGTGAAAGGCAGGCCTGATTTGATCAGCTGCACAATATCACCATTGTCACATCAGGCAATATATTAATAAATACATCGGCCAAAAAAAGAATGAAACTTTCAACAGCCAGCTGAACAGAATGTGAGCAGAGCTTTGGTTTAGTATAGCCTTCTTTAGATGAGACATTCCCAGTTAGCTGCTCGTACCGTCGAGCCCGACCGATGACTCTCCCAGATAGGAAGAACTGTTCTACTGACTAAAATGTGTGCTCCTCAACAATTTCTCTACGTGCTGCATTCATCCTCATCCTGTCTGCCTGTCTCCATCTCCACAGGTGACCACGGAGAAACGTCCCCCTGTGCCAAAGGCCACCACTGCCACCTCAGATCAGTCGGGCCCTGCAGCTACCACCAAAAATAGAACCGCTCCCACGGCGTCCAGTAGAACCACTCCATTGACTACATCAGCTGCTACGACAGCTACTGCTCGTACCACCAGCAGCACAGCAGCCAAAAGGCCTCTGGGTAAGGCACGTTAATGTTAATGCGAACACTGCTCATGTGAAATATGGATATTATTACCTATAATTGTGTTTTAGTATAATTGTGTTTTAACTAATTACCATATTTTGGGGTCTTGAAGTCGTTCCGGAGTATAAGTCGCACCAGCCAAAGGATAAAAAAAGTGCGACTTACAGGATTAGCAGATACGGGGGCACAAGCCTAGAGTGCCCTCTAGCGGCCGTCAGTGAGAAAAGTGTGAAAACAACAAACGTGAAATTATATATATATATATATATATATATATAAAGTCCCCCCTGAGTACAAGTCGCAAATCCAGCCAAAGGATGGAAAAAA
>NC_024309.1:1843252-1850121 GCF_000523025.1 Cynoglossus semilaevis | reverse complement strand
AATTTTCAGTGGTACAGGAGTAGCAGATACTGGTACACGAGCCTAGAGTGCCCTCTAGCGGCTGTCAGTTTGAAAATAACAATATGTCACACCTGAGTAAAAGTAAGTCGCAAACTTAGCTAAAGGATAAAAAAAGTGCGACTTACAGGATTAGCAGATACGGGGGCACAAGCCTAGAGTGCCCTCTAGCGGCCGTCAGTGAGAAAAGTGTGAAAACAACAAACGTGAAATTATATATATATATATATATATATATATAAAGTCCCACCTGAGTACAAGTCGCAAATCCAGCCAAAGGATGGAAAAAATGCAACTCATAGTCCAGGAAATAGGTTAGCTTAGCTGAAAAGTTACAGATGACAAAATGGAAAAAAAAGGCCAAAAGTGAAAGATTTAGTTGTTTCATTTCATTCGTTTGATTATTAAGCCTCTGTACACATAATCGTTTGTTCGTTTCAGCTTTAAAGACGAGCAGCACAACAGGAGAGGAGAAGAAGCCTAGCGCTCCAAAGACATCTGCTGGTACAGAAAACAATTGACTTGTCACGTACATTATATACTGACTTATAATCATTTATTTTTTACATTTATGCTTCGAAAACTCTACCTTACAGCCAACACTTTAACAGGCCTACTGTAATAATTCACTTCCCTAGCTGACCCCATGAAGCCCAGAACCACCATGGCGAGTCGCACGGCCGGGGCCGCCAACGCCTCTCGCACTACGGCAGCCAAACCGGCTACGTCAACCTCCACCTCCGGCGCTGTCTCTGAAAAGAAACCTGCGGTTCCCCGTGTTCCGCGGGTTTCTACCTCAACAACAACAACAACAACGACCACAACCTCAAAGACCACGTCACGCCCCAGCACCGCACCAGGCCCTGACATCCGCAACGCTCGCTCCAAGATAGGCTCAACAGACAACATGAAACACCAACCTGGTGGAGGAAAGGTAGGTGGTTTCCGCTTTTAAAACTTAAACTGTAATATCTCTTTTGTTTCGTATAAAACAAAAGTTGTTTTTTTTTTCACACACGCGGTCCTTGACTTGCGTCCGAGGTCCGTTCCTAAAGTGCGACGTAACTCAATTTTTGCCTACAGTCGGAACTCGCATACTGCATATGAGTACCTGTGACACTCAACTACGTTAACACAGTGGTAACCAGTGTTGGGCATGTTACTTTTGAAAAGTAATTGGATACAGTTACCAGGTACATCTCAAATGTAACTGATTTAGTAACTGAATTACTATACTATAAAAGTACCTACTTAAGAGGGAAAGTAACTATTGTGTTACCTTAAAAATGAGTACTAAGAATTAGTATTTTTGTACTAGTATTTTCTCTATAACAAAAAAAACAACAACAATACGAACCACTTTTAACTCATAACTTTATCAAAAAAACGTGCCCAAAACATGGTGCCAAGTACAGACTTTGTGCTACAGGAATGTTGTATCTGAACATGTCAAAATATTACCAAAATTAAGCAAGGCTATAGGTCCAGGGTTCAAGTCCCTGTTCGGGCGGCTTGTTTTATTGAATGAAACATGAATATTTTGTGCTAAAAACTTTAAAAACCATCATATCTGAACATGTCAAAATATCACCAAAAACAAATCATCACAAAAAAAAAAGCAAATGCTTGAGCGATTCCCAAGTGGACCGTGCTCAATCCGCCAGACAGTGACGTTCCCCAACACACGGGTCCAGGTGTCCTAAAACAAAGAGATATTCCTCAAATCCCAAAATTTGAGGAATCGTCCCAGAAAGCTGTTCGGGCAATAACGTCAACAAACAGGGACGTGAAGCTGATGCTTTTCGACCTCCAGCAAGCAGCGTCGGCCAGTTTAGGCCAAGTTGGTGGACGTCCGAATTTTTGTTGACCTCTGTGGGGAAAAATGTATTGAATTCTTCTGTCGAGGTCGAAATTCTACGAGGTCCGAGGGTCCACTGTATAAGCGACGGAAACCAGCGCAAGCGAGGGACAAGCTGAAACAGAGAATGAATGATAACATATATTTAGATATATATTTATATATATATATGTATATATATATATATATATATATATCCTACTAGATCAAAAATATTTCTGCTTCATCTTTAATTTGTCGTCCTCTTTAACACCCAATTCCCTCTGCCTTTTCCTTTACATTTTTTGTTGTTATGGATCGTTGTTGTCTCCCCAGGTGTCATCTGCCTCTCAGAGCAGGGCTGTTGCTTCTAAAGAAACGAACCAGAGCAAAGTGAGTTCTCTCTCCACCTCCGAGCACCATCGCCACAATCTCCTTGCTCTACTACACTTCTTACTCCCTTTTTTTCCTTGTCTATGTACATTGTGTAATTTTTTCTGTCTTGTGATGTTAGTCTTTTTAGGTATTCATCTACTTCAAAGGGTCAATATGAATGAGCTAACATTTCAAACAACAGCTGAAAATGACTAGAATTCAAATGTATGAAGTGAGAGGTTTCTCGAAACGTTCTCATGTTAACAGTTCCATCGTTTGAATTGGTCACGAATTAGACAAATGTGAACACACATCTGCTAGCCGTTATTTGTCTTCCTCTCCGAACAATACACAGAAAAAAGTATTTATTCAGGACTGTGAATCCATCTTAAAAAATCCCGATTAATTATGTTTTTTACGATCGCAATCAAACATGATTATCCTGATTAATTCACAGCCGCTCTCTGATTCATGCAAAAGCCCTAATTCAAATATTCTTCTTTTTTTTTTAGTTAGCTGTGAAAAAGCTCAACAATTTTTTAGTTTTACAGCGTAGATAGGAAATGAAATCGTTCTGCTTCAATTCCTGCGGGGACGTAACTGGTGTTGACATTTTAAAAGTCTACAGTTTTTCCACTAAAGGAACTGTGGTTCACTCCTCCGCGACGCAGAGTGTCACGCGAGATGCTAAAAGGCCGATCCTTTTAGCATCTCGGGATGGCAAATGCATTGACACATTTATATCTCAGAACATCGTTCCGGCAAATGCATTGACACATTTATATCTCATGATGCCGCAAGAAGCAGTGATCTGCCGACCAATGATGTTCTCTCGATTGTCTCGTATAAAGTTGGGCAACTACATATTTGTGGATGTGCGTGTTGGGTTTTTATCAGCACCTTTGAAAGCCTAACCCTGTTGTTCTAAACCGTGTTCATTAGTCCTCACTGTGTGTCTTGATGCTTTGTCATCGTGATCTTGAAGTTGTCTCTAGGCCTGGGACGATAATCAAGAAATCAGTTGACCGCGCGATAAATGAAGATGAGGTCGATCATTTTGTCGGCCTTGATCAATTTCCAGGTGCGTGCGTAGTTTCTTTTTCGTTTTTTTTCTCATCTCTCGTCTCGAAACAACCTCAGTGACAAGTGGGTTCGCTCTGTGCCCTGGTCTCAGGACCAAGGAAAAAAAAAACGGCACAATGGCAGTTACGTCGCATGTACAGTATTTAACAAAGTACATACGAACAGAACAGCGTAAAATGGCGTACACTCACAGAAAGTGTGGTTCGCTACATCGCAAAAAAGCTTCACAACCTTGCAACCCCCGACAGTCCCGAAAGTGTGGTTCGCTACATCGCAAAAAGGCTTCACGACCTTGCAACCCCCGACAGTCCCTAGTTTTTTTTGTTTGTTTTTTTTTCAATTGGTGTCCATAATGGGAACGGGAATGCCCCTCCCATTTTCCGTCATAGGCAATGGAAGGGGCATTCAGGTACGTTGGAAATTTGAGAATCTCGAAAGAGATACCCATGAGGAATTAATGTGCATATATGCTTTATTACAAAATTACAGCCACGTTTGTTATTGTCCCAGGTCTTCGTCTCGGCGTTCTCACTACTCATGCGTGGATCAGAAAGTGTTTTAACACGACGTGTTTACTGTCGTGCGTGTGTTGCTTTAACGTTTGTGTCCCGTCTGCCTTTGGATATCTGGTCGAACCGCACCGCTTACACTTCAGACCACTTCAGACATGTGTGATTTCTCCAGGTGAACCTTGTTTCTAACCCTTCTTGTGACGGTGACCTTACCTCTCCTTTCTTTTTCCTCCTATCCTTGCTTCTATGTTGTCCTCCTCGACACACATCTCCTCCTCCTGTTCTGTCACTTCCTCTCTCTCACGCTGTCCCATCCGGCCCTGTCCTTCCTCCTCTTGCTGCTATGCTGTGTCCACATAGGTACAGATAGTCTCCCAAAAACTGGACTTCAGCCACGTCACCTCACGATTGGGGTCCAAGGAAAATATGAAGCACGTTCCTGGTGGAGGGAATGTAAGTACTGTCTGGTACCCAGGACCGGAGTCTTTATGATTTGGCCTTCAAAAAAAAAAGACATAAAGTAGACATTTTTCCACCAATAAGCTGAGCACGTAAATGTCAAATCTAAAAGCTGTTCATTTAAAGTCAGTGAGTTACTGGGCAGCATTTTAGCAAAACAGCTTCTCCTTCTCAGTCCTTCTTCTCCTCGAAACTCTGCGTGTGTGCGTGTTCCACCCTGTCACTAACGTACTAAACAACCCAAAGACAAACACATCTGGCCTGTGATTGGCTGTGTCCCATTGCAGATTGTCTTCTGCAGATGCAGTTGGATATGGGATATTTCTGGTTTTCTGTCCTGTCCGAGATTAATCTTTTATGTTTGTTTGTTTTTTTTTTGTTTTTGTTTTTTTGGTGATGTGTTTGTACCTGAACATTTCTACAAAGTGAATTTCTTCATAAGCAGAAATGTCAAGGTCAACGTATTAATCCTAAGGAGACCATGAAGTCTTTGTGACGAGAGGGTAAAGGTCCTAATGACATAATGACTCGTTCTCTGAGTCTGATACAGCAATAAAAAAAGGGGGGCTGGCTGAGAGGTTGAGCCTCTAGACCCTGGACACAGCCTTTTTTACTAGAGTCTGATACAGCAATAAAAAAAGGGGTGGGGGTGGCTGAGAGGTTGAACCTCTTGACCCTGGACACAGCCTTTTTTACTGCTCTCCAACAGGTCCAGATACTCAGCAAGAAGGTGGATGTGAGTAGGGTGACGTCAAAGTGTGGATCCAAGGCTAACATCAAGCACAAGCCTGGTAATGAAACGTTTGAAAGCCTCCTATTAATGTCTCTGGTTTTTTTTTTTTTCATAACATTTTAATTATTGCTTGAGCTTCTATGTTTAAGGAGTTTTAAAAAAAACATCGTTTCCCGCAGGTGGCGGTGATGTGAAGATCGAATCTCACAAACTGAAGTTTAAGGAAAAGGCTCAGTCCAAAGTTTCCTCCTTGGACAATGTGAGCCATTCACCTGGTGGCGGGAATGTCAAAGTAAGTACACTGAAATAGATCTAAAAAAAAAAAAAAAAAGCAGTCAACAAAATTCTTTTTTTAAAAAAAAAAAAAAAAAAAAGCAGTTAACAAAATTCTTTTTTTTTTGTTGTTTTCGAAACCTAGAGATGGCAGAAGTCCTGAAATTTTCTTTCTCACTCTTAAAGGGGAAGAAGGAGACATGCATGGTTTTCATATATTTTGTTCAATTACTGTAACTGATTGCGGTAATGTCACCGTTCCTCTCAGCCAACAGCGGTCCATTTGTGTTTCATAGTCACCAGTTTCACTCACCTGCTTCTCACCTCACAATTTAGTTGCATAATTTCCATTCATTAAATATATGTACTGCCATTTATGCTGTTTTTTTTATTTTTATTTTTTTTTTTTTTTAATTCCATTGATTCAATCTGGCTCCAGATCTTTTAAGACTTTGACAGTGTTTGACTCCAGAGTCTTGACTCGTAACTCGATGTTTCCTCGTATCAGGTGGAAAATCTCGGAAAAAAAAAACTCATATTTTGGGTCGCTCGTATCTCGAGGCTCCACTGTAAAAAAAAAAAAAAAAAAAAAATCCAAATACAGTCTATACGATTTGGACCCAGGTTGTTTCATCCCCATCCTCGACAACTGACATGGCCTGCTGTGTGTTTTTAGGCTGAGGGGGGCCAGGAGGCAACAGAGGGGAACGGGACCCCCCTGAGTGGAACCGAGGTCCCAGCATCAGGCTGCGAGCCATGTCAGACTGGGGGCCCCGCTGCGCAAGAGAATGGGCTGAAGGAAGGGGCTCCTTTTGGTAGTGTTGACCTTGGGGAGCCCCGGGGTCTAGAGTCAAGCATCCCGGAGACAAGTAAGTTAACATTTGTGCCAGACTGATGTCGGAGTAAGTTTTGGTTCCCAGATGGTGATGCCCAGAGGTGAACCCACAACAATGGTGACAATGACAACGCTTGGCTGGAGGCATCACATCATTTTAACCGTACCGTCATGTTTGTGGCACATTTGTATCCGTTTGTTTTAGAGGTTGACTGATGCAGGGGGTTTTTTTTTGGGTTAATCCCTCTCTGTAAAAATTAAGTCAGATTTTGGCTCACATAGGATGTAGTTTTATTTTGAAATTCATTTTGCTGTATATTTTTTCTCGCTGTGTTCGACTGTGGTCCGATACCCAATGACCTATGGATGGAGATTGGGGATCCTGAATTAACATCTATGCAATCTGTCTATGTGCTTTTATTGAAACAATATGGTAATAAATGGACAAAATATCACAGACCTCAAAAAAAAAACAAAAACACAAAAACGAGGCTTTAATCTGACCAAAGGTTACGACTGATTGGTCAAACTCACCGGCAAACCACTGCTCAGTCGACCTCTGACGTGTTAGCATGTCTTCATCCTGTCATGTTGTCGTGCAGTTCTTGATCACACCATCACCTTCTGACTTCTTATTTTGCAGGCATCTAATTCTGCTATCCCTTTGCCCTCTTCATCTCAACCCCCACAACATCGCCTCTACCCACCCTCACCCCCCCCCCCTTTCCTGATTTTATATCTTAT
>NC_024309.1:1835122-1842488 GCF_000523025.1 Cynoglossus semilaevis | reverse complement strand
CCCGTCACCCTTCTACTCCACACACCCACCACATCGCCTCTCCCCACCCTCACCCCCCCCCCTTTCCTGATTTTATATCTTATACGTTCCCTTTATCCCCGCCCTTCCTCTCCCCAATCTCGACCTCTCTGCTGCAGATTGAGTCTTTCAAGCTCAACTTCCACAAGAATGCCCGCTCCCGCACGGACCACGGCGCTGACATCGTTACCATGCCTGCCCATCGCGAAAAGAACCAACCCCGCCCATGAGACCTTTCTTACTCCCTGCGCATCCAAGAACAAGAAAAAGCACCGCCGCCAACCGTCACCGCGCAGTGCGTTCCTGTTTGAATCGGCGAACACCGATGCTCTGCTCCCTGGTCGGAAGGACAGCAACAGACCCTGACATTTGAACCCCGTGTCAAATCAAGAAAAAGATTTGCCCCTAAAATCTGTGCTGTCCCACAGTTTTAGCTTATCTCATAGATGTCGCTTTTCAGTCATTTCCCTCAGCAGGCGCTGATCTTTAAAACACCGTCAACCTCGTTTCGTTCCTGTCATGTCTTTAGCGCAACGATTCAACGACACCCCGAGATGTTTGCGAATTTATGTGAAGGGAAAGTAGAGATTTGGTGTGAATTCATCACCTGTGCGCACCCTTTTCTCCAAACCTCACCTATGACTTGGAGTCATAGGTTCTACATTAAGCATCTGTCCTGGTGGTGCTTGCTCTTATCCGGCGATACTTTACTCAAAAATGATACGTGTGTCACCTGAGCAGCGAAGAAAAAAAAACCCCGAGTATCTCTTCATTGCCAGTTCGTTGTGACCCTTTCCCTGTAACTGTTGGTCTTTGCCTCTGTAACAAAACAGTAGTCATTCACTATTCGCCGTCATCGTCCTCCGTACTCGACATAAACAAGTTGACAAAATAAGTAAACAATACGTAGGCTGTGTTAGCATTTAAGGCTATTTATTCTGTGTTTGTGATCACGTGTTCGAGTGGCAAAACAGGGTAAAACCAAAAAAAAAAAGGGTTTGCTGTCAATTTCTAACTTGAGTTCATGTCTTTGCTCTTACGTTTTCGACGATTCCTCCTGTTTATGCAGTACAAAGGTGTTCTTGTTCAATGAACGGTTCGAGAGTTCAAAGAGACCTGGGACGTTGGGACGTCGAGGAAATTGGCAGACGTTAGAGGGGAAATGAAAATGTAGAGGAGAGAATGAGACAAATGAAGGTGCGTCTGAGAGTTTCAGTCTTACCAGAAAGGATGTGGTGATGTAGCAAAGCTATCCGTGAGTGTCTGACCAGGTAATTTAATCCAAAAATAGTTACATCGAGAGCAACTGGATGTATGAGATGTAACTATTTCCGGTAGTCCAGACAAAGAAAAATGTTTGTCTTTCTTTCTTAACTTTCTTAACTACAGATTAATCTCACAACAAACACGAAGGCGCTGGTGTAGTTTTGTGAAATCCATGCAACTGAAGCTGTCCTGTCGTAGCCGTGCTTATGCAGGATTATAGGTGTTGTCTGGCTGTGAGTCACCTCCCTTTAAAAGTCTGTACGCCAGTCACAGGTAGAAGATTTAGATGTTTTCACTAAGTCACATGGCGATGAAAACTGAAAAAGGAGACTCGGAGCTGTTGAAAACGATTTTCACGTCTGTCTTCAATTCCTGCGACCGCATCAGCGTTGTGTTCAACTAAACAGGCCCATATTTCACACTTTAAAAAAAAGAATGCGTAAGTGAATCGAAACCAGAAGATCTCTGTATACAAACGTACGCTGTTGGGAGAGTTTTGTTTGGAGGTGCATCGCGGGATTTTTCTGATGTAAAACGTGTGCTCGTGCTCAAAAAGCTTTCAGAAACACTGTTCTAGTGCATGACCTGATATTTAAACATCAACCGGCCACCTCTAAATTTCAACTGTTTGTATTCTTACATTACTTGTTTTAGAAGCTACTATCAGGGTGAAGGGATCTCCGCATTTAATAAAATTTCCAGCCACTCGACTTACATCTTCACTGACATGTACTCAGTATTGACATTTTCAATCATTCAAGTGTTGATACCTGAATATATTTTATCTGCACCTTATCTGTCACTTACTGCTGCTCGTATATGCGTTCACACGTAAAAAAAAAATGTGTTGGTAACTTTTCCGTAATCCTTGGATAAAGTAACGCAGCTAAATATTCCGAGAGACAAAGCGACAGTTCTCTGCTTTGACACTTTTGTTTTATCCACACAGATAATTATGTGATGTGCAAGACACAACATGGAATGAAATAGGTCTTAATTTGTAGAAATATTTCTGGCTTATATTTAATGCTGATTGGTTGTTTTTGAGTTGACCTTTTTAAATCCAAAACGGACAGTTTTTAAGACGTACCAGATACTAGGATTTATCGACTAGCACTAGTATGAATAACTGAAATAATAAAAGCATTTAGGTATGTTTTCATTTACTTGACTGTACGTATAACACAGTGAATGGTCAGATGTTTAATATTGGAGCGACATACCTTTGTTGAGCGCCCTCTAGTGGTGACAAAAATGTAATTTGATTTTCTCACATACCCGACGAAAGCGACCCCAACCTTTAATATTAAATCGCCCGACAGTCACTTGTTGCTTCTTTACACATTAGTTTGCCCTAAACAATAATGTCTAAGAAAAGAACAGGACAAAAACATCATGGGTGTGTTTTCTGGAAATAGAACTTGTCTCATGACAATGTTAATTCACTTTTTGAACTCTTAAGCCTGTTTGAGTATGATTCAGTAATACCACTTTAAAACAGCAACGCTATGACAGCTGGAAGCCTGTTAAGAAAGGCCTCCACGTTGACGTACGTTGAATGGCCTTTTGACTTTACTGGCTATTATTCCTATTGCGCGTATGGCGAACTGACAGGGTTTGCCTTTGATTTTCAGAAGGGGCCACTAAAGTGGGAGAATGTCTCTTAAGATGTGTATTGTACTTAAGACGCAATGCTTGTGTATATATATTTATCATTGTGTTTGTGTTGCCTCGTGCACTCACGGTGGTTGAAAGGGCTGTTGCTGTTGCTTTTGCTTTCAGATACGGTTTGCAAAGTGAGTCGAGGATCGTCTGCAAGTTGCCGACAGTTGCACCCAAATAGCACACACGGAGTGTCCAAAATTTGTTTTTTTTAAGCAGGTGTTTTAACTACAGCTTAGCCAAACTGACAACAAATGGTATATTTTATCTTCATTAACTTAAAACAATTTCTGTTAATGCACACTTTTAAAAAAAAATCATGTCCAAACACTTTAAATAGACCTGTGCAGACCCCTGTAGGATCAGGATTCTTGCTGAAATTAAAAAACACAATAAAAGAGAATTCCAGCTCTAATTTGACTTCTTACAATTTATTTTACCTGATTAAAAAAAAAAATCATGTCCAAACACTTTAAATAGAACCCTATTTGTGACAAAACAACCAAGACTCGTCAAAGTCCCTGTTCAGCATGAGGTGAAAGGTCATTCAGTACCTGTCATCCGGGTAAACTTCCCGTCAACACTGCACTAAAGCAGTAACCTGTCCCTGACACATCCTGGTCTAAGGCTAAGAAGTCCAACAGTAATTTGTCCAGGGAATGCTGTAAATTTTATTGTAATATCGTTAACACCATTTCCAGTGTAACACTAGACTATAGTCATCTGCCTGCAGAGCTTGATGAGACGCAACGTTGGGACGTGTCAAGTGTAGACAATGATGTTTGCAGAGCGTCCTCGTGTGTTTGTGTTTGATTTTTCTCTGGGGTTTTTTTTCTTTGTTTTTTTTTTTTTGGTTTGAAGGAGAAAGTGTTTATTGTGATTACTTGTCCTTTAGTATTGTGATCATTAAACTTAATAAAATTAACTAAAACTCTTTGTTTTGTCTTTTGCGTTTTCCTTCATCCTAACAGTGGAATCTCTACATACAGTATAAATACAAACACCAACTTGTCAATTGATTTTTGTCATAGCTATTAATAAATCGCATACAGAAACGAAACAATTTGTTGTCAAATTTTATTTCACTAACCAAAATTAGTTTTATGTCAACGCTTTCAGAGGAACAGTTCAATCTCACTCAGGCACGGCTTCACAAGACTAAATCTTAGTAAGTATTCCTTTAAAAACATATATTATCTAATTATTATTATTGTTTATGTAGAACTGCTTTGAAAGGACAACTGACAAAGTGTATTTTCTATTTTTAGTGACGAACTACTGGCCATTCAAAGGCTCAGGATCCATTCTTCCCTTAGATACAAATTATGTTTTTTCTCTATTTATTTTGTGAATTTACTAGTACAAGTCACCCCCTCCATGTTGAAGTACCCACCGAGAAAGGTGCCAGAAGAAAAGGACATCATGAAAGTGGACCCTCAGGTAAGTCTGTCTTACGCATTTTAGATACAATATAAGACTTTTTCTTTTTTCTTAATACACAAGTAATATATAGAATATAAAATTTAATTCATGATTTAAAGAAATATCATTGACATAATGGTATGAAATTCATGTTGTAACAAATACATGCTTTGTATGTAATGATATTATATGGTAGGCAGAGCATTTCCCAAACAACAGATTGACATATAAAAGTCTCTTGAATCAAAAAAACACATTTTTACAACAAGATTTTTGTTTTATTTTATTGTTGTTCTCTACATGGGCTTAAACAGAAAATGTTATATTTTTGTGGATAAACATATAACCAGCTTGATATATATATTCATGTTTAAGGAATTATAAAGGTGTGCTAAAACATATAACCAGCTTGAACATAAAATGCTGCTTAAAGCTAAAACTGAAAATATGCAGATGTAGAGAAAAGGAGCTGCAAGGTTGAGTTAAACCCAAGGTTTGTTGTGACAAGAGGAGTACTAGGTGTGATGGGTGTGGATACATGTTTGGAAAACCAGGCTCACAAAAGTACGTTGACGTACTTACGTACAAACATTAAAACAAGATGGCGTTAATACTGACCGCAGCAGCCTTCTGGTTGCTCTGCGGTCAGCATTAACGCCATCTTGTTTTAATGTTTTAAACTTTTCTTACTACTTTCACTAATTCTTCCTTTACATTTTATTTCCTCCTCTCACGGAAAATGAAATGTATTAACACAAAAAGTATATTAAATGAAATATAAGTTCCATTATAATATAAATATTGCTCGGAGTAATGAACTGAATAAATACACACATAGGATTTACAACACAAAAAGAGTTTCTTTTTTATTTTATTTTTATTTTAATAGGATACATGTTTGGAAAACCAGGCTCACAAAAGTACGTTGACGTACTTACGTACAAACATTAAAACAAGATGGCGTTAATACTGACCGCAGCAGCCCTCTGGTTGCTCCGCGGGCCGCATTTACGCCATCTTGTTTTAATGTTTTAAACTTTTCTTACTACTTTCACTCATTCTTCCTTTACATTTTCTTTCCTCCTCTCACGGAGCATTATTATTAAATGTATTCTACGGATACCTGTAATCCTAAACACGGCAACCGAGGCCAATAAACGAGAGGCCTTAAAATGCAAGACTATGTCCTAAAACATGCTGCCAAGTGAATATTTTGTGTTTAAATGTCCAAAAAGTATTTTATATGAATATTTGAAAAATGACCCAAAACATGCCTTACTATAGCCTTACCATCGTGAAAATATCCATAAAAATAAAAAGTCCCCGAAATGCCTTAAAATGCAAGACTATGTCCTAAAACATGCTGCCAAGTGAATATTTTGTGTTTAAAAGTCCAAAAAGTATTTTATATGAATATTTGAAAAATCACCCAAAACATGCCTTACTATAGCCTTACCATCGTGAAAATATCCATAAAAATAAAAAGTCCCCGAAATGCCTTAAAATGCAAGACTATGTCCTAAAACATGCTGCCAAGTGAATATTTTGTGTTTAAAAGTCCAAAAAGTATTTTATATGAATATTTGAAAAATGACCCAAAACATGCCTTACTATAGCCTTACCATCGTGAAAATATCCATAAAAATAAAAAGTCCCCGAAATGCCTTAAAATGCAAGACTATGTCCTAAAACATGCTGCCAAGTGAATATTTTGTGTTTAAAAGTCCAAAAAGTATTTTATATGAATATTTGAAAAATCACCCAAAACATGCCTTACTATAGCCTTACCATCGTGAAAATATCCATAAAAATAAAAAGTCCCCGAAATGCCTTAAAATGCAAGACTATGTCCTAAAACATGCTGCCAAGTGAATATTTTGTGTTTAAAAGTCCAAAAAGTATTTTATATGAATATTTGAAAAATGACCCAAAACATGCCTTACTATAGCCTTACCATCGTGAAAATATCCATAAAAATAAAAAGTCCCCGAAATGCCTTAAAATGCAAGACTATGTCCTAAAACATGCTGCCAAGTGAATATTTTGTGTTTAAAAGTCCAAAAAGTATTTTTTATGAATATTTCAAAAATCACCCAAAACATGCCTTACTATAGCCTTACCATCGTGAAAATATCCATAAAAATAAAAAGTCCCCGAAATGCCTTAAAATGCAAGACTATGTCCTAAAACATGCTGCCAAGTGAATATTTTGTGTTTAAAAGTCCAAAAAGTATTTTATATGAATATTTGAAAAATGACCCAAAACATGCCTTACTATAGCCTTACCATCGTGAAAATATCCATAAAAATAAAAAGTCCCCGAAATGCCTTAAAATGCAAGACTATGTCCTAAAACATGCTGCCAAGTGAATGTTTTGTGTTTAAATGTCCAAAAAGTATTTTATATGAATATTTGAAAAATCACCCAAAACATGCCTTACTATAGCCTTACCATCGTGAAAATATCCATAAAAATAAAAAGTCCCCGAAATGCCTTAAAATGCAAGACTATGTCCTAAAACATGCTGCCAAGTGAATATTTTGTGTTTAAATGTCCAAAAAGTATTTTATATGAATATTTGAAAAATGACCCAAAACATGCCTTACTATAGCCTTACCATCGTGAAAATATCCATAAAAATAAAAAGTCCCCGAAATGCCTTAAAATGCAAGACTATGTCCTAAAACATGCTGCCAAGTGAATATTTTGTGTTTAAAAGTCCAAAAAGTATTTTTTATGAATATTTCAAAAATCACCCAAAACATGCCTTACTATAGCCTTACCATCGTGAAAATATCCATAAAAATAAAAAGTCCCCGAAATGCCTTAAAATGCAAGACTATGTCCTAAACATGCTGCCAAGTGAATATTTTGTGTTTAAATGACATGGCATGTCCCTCAAAAATATGTATAATAAGCTTTGTTTTTCCTGTTGCTCAGTGGCCAGGAGGTCACGATGATGGGTCAGCTGAGTGTGGTCCTCTGGCTGCTATCGTG
>NC_024309.1:1826607-1835022 GCF_000523025.1 Cynoglossus semilaevis | reverse complement strand
CTGTGTTTCCTCCACTTCCTGTGCCATATATTCTACTGCATATTATTCATAAGGTAAGAACAAAAGTCATGTCTGTGTCTTGGAGATTGTTGGATTGTTTTGTTCACTGGAGCTATGTTTCCTGGTAGGAGAACTTAGAGAGACATTTTATCAGGGTAAAAGTTGTTTTCTTTTTGGACTCTTCGCTTAAACCATCTGTCTGCTCTGGTGGGAATATGTTGGAGCTCATTCTGAAAAGTCATTAATTTTCCCTAAAACTGTGCAGGACAAGTGGAGAATTCTCTATTTCAGTGGAAATCTTTGGTTAAAAGTGACTGCAATACCACGATTGCTACTAATAGAATGTGAGAGGATTTAGAATGAGGATATTGCAGATATTGCGGAGAACGCTGATATCGGACTACTATATGTTTCATATTTTTATGTCCCCCATAAGCAGAAGACCATTGTGCTCAGGATTCGTGAGTTCCCGATTTCTAGTAGAGAAAGTTCGACTTTTTTCTCCAAGCCGAATTCAATGGATGTTTTGAAATGACGTTACTTACAAGTCGCTTTAGTAACCACCAGGTGGCAACAACTCACCATCTAAAACCAACGACCTTTCTTGATAAACACTCCATGCGCAGAGTAAAAATACCTCTCCCCTATATATATACAGTATACACACGCGTGTATATATGTTTATATATGTATCATCAGCACAATCAATTTATTTTCACCGAACTACATTATTAAATGACACCACGTATCTTTCACCAGAACAACACTTAGCATCACTTCCAGCGTTGGTGTTGTGACTGTGATTGCTATGGGACATGCCGCAGGAATGTTCATTGTAGGCCATTTTGTCTCCTCTCCTGTCCCCTCGTGTTGTGCATTCACCGATGCATTCATAGCTCTCATGCTAGGCCCGTTTTATAATGTGCACTGTAAAACATTGGCACACACCTATAAAGAGGATTCTTCGAGTGGAACGCCAGCTGTTAGCCAGGTATTTACCCAGTGCGCAAAGTGATTTTCCCACAGCAAAATTTCAAAAGGAAAACTGAATTGATAGCAAAGAAAGATCTGGATTCAACATTTATTTTGCTTATATATATAAACATATACACATATATATATATATATATATCCATACATATTGAGGTACATATGATCCTAGGTGTGTTTTATCTATGACTTGAAAAACTTTTGTAGGAAGCGTAAGGAGTGCTTCACTAACTGTACTGTAGATATTCTCTATGTTCTGTCACAATGCAAGTTAAGACCTGTTTCCAAGGGAAACCCCAGCTGCAGGCAGCTTAAGGTGGTATCTGGATTTAGGCTCTTGTTTGCCCTGTTAGGCAGCCAAAACATCTCCTGCAGGGAGGGGGCAAGTCATGCATGCAAAACTACAGCCATTTGCACCCAGCCAGGGCGGATACAGAGCATCCTGCATCCTGGATGTTTGCTGCTGCTAAGCTTCAACCACGGAGACCCGACCTCAGGATTACTGGAGTTCTCAAAGGGTTCACACGAACCCCCATGACAACTCTGATTCATCCTGCTTGGTTACATGTGCGATTCCCAAAAGGATGGTCGTCTATACTTTGTCTGACTTATCCTTTTAATCTGGCCAACGCAACAACTAGAATCAGAAATAACAGCGTAGTTCAAAATAATGCCGTATTTACAACAATGATCAATTCGACTGATTTGTTTTTCATGATTTTGATTGACGATAGTTAAACGCTGGAACTGTATTTTTTTTTTCAGTTTTAACTTTAAACTGTAATATTTTTTTCCCTTGGCGAAAAACCACTATAGCTAAACTTGTAACTGAGAAGTTTTCGAATACTATTGATGTTTTTTTTTATGATTTGGAGATGCGTCTCGTGACGAGCCGTTCCACATTCTGTCAGAAGCGGCAATTTACCAATAGCTATTTCAAACTCGCTCCTCAAGTGTTGCCATAGTTTTGTGACGCCGTCTTCAGTCCCACACCCCAGCTTAAGAAGTGGGCGGAGCACACAGTGGCTCACTGCCAATCAAAAAGTTTGTTTTGTTACCACCAGAGCACGTTGCTAAGGACCTTGCGTATTAGTACTAATAGTAAGTTCACTTCACTGTTGATTGTATAGGCATTGACAGAGTTTCTTAGTACTAGATGGCATGGTGTATTTGAGACAGCCTGTGATTGGTTAATAACTAGGACTAACTATTACTATGCCTGTGCGCGAATTGATAACCAGAAGAAGTGTTAATTCTCTGAATAACGTTACATTTCAACTGTACCGCCTTTTTGTATAATCGCAAGATTAGTTGTTAGATATTTATTCTTGCTAAAATTATACAAAAAGAAAAATACATGATGACAGCTTCAAAGGAAGATTTTTAAACAAACAAATTAGCCCAGAATCTCTTTCACCACATGCATATAATACCGTGTCACCAATCTTGTCCTCGATGGTCACTGATCTCCGCTCTAGACTTCAGCATAGGTACCATTATAATAGAAGGGTTTGTCGGTCACGCAATGACCCACAACATCAGGTGTCCATCTCTGGATGTGAGATTTGCCGTCCTTGACTGGTCGGACAATAATGGCACTGCGCGATGACAGTGAGGGGTCTTCATCAAAGAAATTGAACGGGCGTAGGAAAAAGCCCACGGCGTTGCCTGGTGTTGCTGTGTTGGGGATATCTTCTGAGTGAGGCACATGCAGGAAGCCGACAGTCACCCAGGCAACCAGATCCTGTACCGGCACAAAGACGAATTTTTAAAGAAAGTGTTAAAATAAAAGCATGTCATCCTTCAAATTGAAATTAAATTATACTGCAAGTTTAAACTAAAAACCGTTTCAGATTAGCAAATGAAATCTAGACTGGGGGTCTGAAACTAGGAGCCCCCCAAAAAACTGGTGCTTTTTTTATTAAAATAACTAGGAGCCCCCCAAAAAACTGGTGCTGGTCTGTAGGCCGGTTTACTTTTTAAAAAAAAAAGTTTGGTAATGTTTCTGGTCATTCAGACTGGGATAGTAAGTCTAAAAGATGTTTTATTTTGAAAATTTTATGATCCTTCAACACTGGCGCGGTATTACCGTCCTTGGTACAAAAAAAATTGAGGACCGCTCTTGTAGCCGACACTGTTCCTATCGTAACTGCACCCTAATTGAACTTACAGTTACAGCAGTTAGCTGATTAGTTAGCTGTATTATTCAAAATAATTTCTGAGCCCTCTTGTTGATTAGTTTTCTGTGAGGGCTTCCGGGTGTCTGACTTAAAGCAAAAATCAAATATGGTTCTTCCGTAGGAATGTCGAGGACCCCCTGTAAATGCATAGAACGAGCATGAATGTTGACCTCTGTACCTTGTTAACTATGTCTTCATTGTTGATGTAGTCCTCGAAGTTAACAACAGGCTCCCAGGGATCGCCCTGTGCATAAATGCTGCTGCTGGCACCTTCACTATCCCTGTAACGTGTCACAGCCAGAGGATACCTGCACACAACATCACGTTAGTTGTTTTTTTTTTTTTACCCCTTTACTGTTACAACGACTCATTGCAGTCTTCCTACTAGTTATCAGCAGTTTCCACGACCGCCACCCAAATCACATTGCATATCCATTGCAGGGAAAGCCAAAAAAAACCCCCCAAAAACTTCATGGCTTGTTCCAATATCAGTCCAATACTGGTCAAAATAATTTAAGATCAGACATAGTAAAAAAAAAACTATAGCCTCTTCGATTTGATACCGAAGACCAATAGCTGAACTTGACTTTGGCATGCCGTAAACAGAGACACTTTTGCCTCAGTAGAGGTAAGAGACTCCAAGTTGCGCTATCGGACATGAAAAAAGTTGCATTGGGCCATCCCTATTTAAATATGCCAAAAAGTGATGACATGATGTCAACTCTCATTATTCTGATTACATAGTTGCACAATTACCTTGACCAACTGATGCCTTTTTCCTCTGGCGAGCCTCTTGGGACGACGCTGTGGGCATGTGAGTTGAACTGAATTCGGTATCCTTTCTGGTAGCCCCATTTATTCTTCTTGTTTGGGTTATAAAAATTTATATAGCGAGGCAACGTTTTGCCGAAGCGGAAAGCAGCAGATCGCTCCGTCTTGTGCTCTGTCCTACGGAGTTTAGACTGGACGACGGAATTCTTCGGGCTCCAGGGGTTAGTAAAGTTGACAAATTCCAAATTGAGCGTCTCCAAGCTGTTCTGCCGACCTGTCACATGCACAAAAAGAACGTTTTTTTTTTTTTAACGTCTTGAATGTCGGTGTAAAATTTATCTCGATCTCGTCAGACAACTTTTTTGTATATATCTAAATGCACATCTGCATCTAAATGAGTACAGTCCAAAAGACGGTAGAATGTGCCGGAATCAATTCATTAGATCAATGGATTTCAAATCTGAGGCATGAGCAAGTTCAACATTTTCTTTAGGTAAATAGGCCAGGTCTCTTTATGACAGAGTGAAGTCCAGAGACATGTTTATCAATATGTCTGGCTTGCAGTTCCCGTGTTTACTTTTCTCTTATCATTGGTCTTTTACAACAACTTATACAACAGTTCTACTTGTCACCCACATCTACTGAGTCTTAACCTATTTCCTTTCTTTTATTTCCTTATTGACCAGCCGTTTTTGTTTTTTTTTTTCATATTAAAAAGTGAATGGTGCAAACTGTTACAGAATGAGAGAATGCGATAGTCACAGTGTTTTGTAAGATTCTGTGAAAAAACTCTTTTATGTCATTTTATCCTATTTTTTGCCAGTTGTGGATATCTGTTGTCTGAACTTGCCTGCCATGTGGTTCTAACTTCGATAGCACCTTCTCCCCAAACCTTAATGTGGACTACTACTGTGGTGACCCCTGACAGAGGGATGAGCCAAAAGTGATACTCTTTCTACAATGTATCAATTTTTTTTCGTTTTTGGGATGTACTCAGCCTGACTAAAATTCATAATTCGGAAAAAGTATTACAGTAGTCCCTCGCCATTTCGTGGTTCATCTTTCGCGGATTCACGATTTTTGAAACTGTATATATAAAATATACTGTATCCCGGATTTGGATCTGCAAGAGATGTCACAGGATGTGGTTCGATCGGTCCAATTTTGCAACAAAATCGACGACGTCGCGACTGCCTACAAGCTACTCTTCGACTGGAAAAAGAAGCAGCGGAAGCAACTCCCGATCACAATGTTTCTGCAGCTTCGCAAAAAAGAGCCAGTTCCTGCTACTACTACGGATACACCTTCGGAAACCGTGGAAGAGGTGGCCCAAGAAATGGCACCACCCTCTGAAGAAACGTAAAATCAATCATCGGCTGCGAAGTAAAAGTCATCATCACCTTCCTCATCATCATTTTACTGCGCATACAGTAAATATGGTGTCACTACTTTGCGGAAATTCAGTTCTCGCGACAGGCCTTGGAACCTATCTACCACCATAAACGAGGGACCGCTGTTATACGTTTTTAAAGTTTCAAAGTTACAATTACAAAAAGAATCATTCCAGTACTAATCATTCAAGTACTTACCACTAATATCCAAATCAACTTTGTAGTGGATGAGGTGTGTGTGGAGGTTACCCAGCAAATGCTGGTTGACCTTTGTGCCGTAGTGAAGTCCATTTGGTGTAAAAAAGGTGCCGTGAATGTATCCCGTGGCGCTGATTTTTGCCTCCACCACACCGTTTTGGTAGAAGATAAAATCCCAGATATAGTCGTAGTTGTAAACTGTCGAGGTCGTGCGCAGCACCAACACTGTGTTTTCCAGTCCCCCATAGAAATTGTAGCTCCCTCTCAGGTTGCTGTCAAAGTGCCTTCTTAAGGGCATGGCTGTGGTCATCTCAAAAATGCACAGGGCATTTCTGTACCGCACAGGTTTGTCTGAGTCTTGATAGTGGTACAGGTCGACGAAGCTCGCAATTTCTGGGCAGTCAATCCCTGAGGCTAGTTCAAAGCTCGAGCTGCCCATAAACCAACCCGAATCAATATACTTTGTTTGCATGCCAGCAGGGGTGTCGCCACTATAAAAAGAAATTGCCTCCTGGAGACTGATCTCGTACGCAATTCTTTCTCTGTTAAAACGAAGGTCAAAAATCTGAATCCCTGTTGATGAACTAACTCTGTAAGCGAAAGACCATCCTGCATATTCAACAAAGTTGCGGTCAACTCGATAACGAGGCCCCTGGGGTTCCACAAGCTTTGGTCCATAAATATTCGTCGGAGTGTTGCTTTGACCCCGGGGCATGTAGGTGGAAAAGAGGTCATCTGTGTTGTGATTGGGCAATTTAACAATTTCCAATTCCCCCGATTCATATTTTTCTACCAGGTGGTCAACACCGTTGAAGTACATTTGGTTGTACCAGACCTTCTCAACTGTCCATTTATTTGGATCCAGGTCTTGGTGATTGATAAGAACTTCAACCCCAACAGGGTGAAGGAAAAAACCGTCCACAGACTTGTGCAGCATGATCCAGGTTCTCCTCTCACCTGGACCCAGCCCGCGTGGAGCTACATCTATGAAAGTCAAGCACCACTTGGAGCAGTTAGTGAAAGAAAACCCACCGGTGGTCTCAAGCAGAAAATTGTTAGCTTTTGCGAAAGCCCTCTGAAGGAAATTGTATATATGAGCATCCTCTACATTTGTCTTAGGTCTTGAGTCGAAAGAGATTGGCTTTCCAGCCTTAAAGTGATTGACTCGATGAGAATTTGGGTATGGCATAGGACTGACAATGTACTCAGTAATGTTGGGCTTGGTCTGATTTCCAAACTGGACAACAACACGCGCTTCACGGGGCGGTTTAGCCTGTCCATTGTCCAGAGCTCTCAGGGCTTCCACCTTCTTCGGCACATGCAGTTCTATCAGGAGAATGCTGTTTTTCTTGAGAGTTCCATCACGAGCGTTCGTTAACTTCATGTCTGGAATGCCGTGGAGGTAAGCCCGGACGGCTTTCATCTCCACAGTTGTGAGGTCTGCAAACATGGAGGCACCATGATGTGCCCAGTTCCTGGACCTGGATCCAGAGCAAGTAGCCAACCAAATAACTTGCAACAGGCAAAAGATCCTCATGGCTGCAAAAGAAAAGATACATAAATATAAATTTGATTAGATAAGATAAACTATGGTTGGACCCCAATTTCTGCTTATTAGTTAGCTTTTCATTCTAAATGCAACAAGGCCATCTTTATTTGTGAAACTTCTGCATTTGATTCCTTTTTGCTTCTCATAGCAAATATTTAGCCTTTAAACAGCTACCTTGAAAAGTCCAGAGTGCAACATGATTAACCAGTACACTGCTTTGTCATTGTGTTGCTGTTGAAGCTAAACATAAATGGATGGATAGGCAGATAAACAGAAGGGAGAGGTGGAAATTCCCACAAAAACTTTTGTCAATTGTTTAACTGTACAAAATACAAATCTTGCATTTACAATAATTTACAACAATAATTCACTCCTAAAGAAAATCTTAGCATCTTTAACTCTGCCACCCCCAGCTCCACCTCCTGTCTTCTGCCTATTGCTACTGTCTCTAAACCATACATCATGGCTGGTCACCAAAGCAAACAAGAAGGGGCTCAGGGCTGATCCTTGATGTTACAGGTTACAGGTACTGTAACACATTTTTAAAAATCTGAATGAATTAAACATTACCAATTAATCATCAAACCTTTTTATTAATTTGAGAATCAATAACTCTTTTTGGGCACCCCTGCTGTAAAGTGACCAACACCTATGAAATGTTGGTTCCTTTTAGCTGCTTTTGGCCACCAGATGTCACCAAAGACGACCGTGTTCAAACGCTCCGACCACCGAACCCTATTGCTATACACGCTTCAGAGCCTCGTCTGCACATACCGCACATTAATTCAGACACAGGCTGTTCTTCTGCTGTATCTCAATTTACAAATTTGAGGTGTCACTAATCGTAATAACCCGAATCCGATCATTTTTTGTTTAACCTTGAATGCCAAACAACCTAGCCGCCCGGTGTGCATTTACAATGCTGCGCCCCTATCAATAAAACATACATATAAAATAATAAACGCTAATATTAGGGCAAAATGTCTGAATATATAGAAGTAAATCATTATATATTTTTTTTAACTAGGGGCAACCGTTAGGTGTTCCATAAAACGTGTTTTAGTTAGTAGCAGTTTTGAATAAAAGGGCGAAAATGTACTCACCGAGCAAAGTTAGCAAAACCGCTCCTTCGTGCTCCCCCGCTCCTATCCGTTACTTCAAACCGGTGTAGACCGGTCTGAGTCATCATAACCCGATACATTCGTTTTACATTTAAATTTTACTTATCGCCAGAGATAAAAAAAAAACAAAAACAAACACGTTCTAACTCACTATACTTAATTGTTAATTTAAGGGTTAATTTCTTTATCTGAATATAATCTATTATTGAGTTGAG
>NC_024309.1:1824092-1826597 GCF_000523025.1 Cynoglossus semilaevis | reverse complement strand
ACTTAAATATCAATATATTACAATATGAACATCTGAGTTATAGAAATTAACCACATAAATATTTTGAGGGTGCATCTGTTTCTACTTTGGTGTTGACTTTTTCATCCAATTTCATTTAATCCTTTTACAGGACCTCAATTATGTCGTTCATTTTCGGTCTCTTTCGTTACTATATTTTCTTTACTTTTTCCTACGGCACATTTATTGTTAATCTATGTCTAATTTTCTTCTTATCTCTCTTTTACCTCAGCGGTGCTACTTGTCTACCGCATCCTTTACAATTTAAGGTAATTATACAACAAATTATACAATAATAATATATTTATATTATATATTTGTATAATGCCATTTATAAAAATTGTATTGTAGTCAGTTCAACTAAGAAACAGAACCTTACCTGCAATCATGCACGCAGCTCAGGTTCTTACATTTAGGCCAGTGCACTTGGGTAAACAGCTGAAGGAAACTCCTTTATGACTGCTAAGTATTCTGCCTTTAACACCGCACCTCCTTCTTTTGTTTAGAGAGCAGCTGATTGGTCAGCATTGGGTTCTATATAATATATATAATATAATATTATAACTTCATTACAAAGACATAAACGGGGTTAAAGTAGTACATATCTTGCCAGGGTGTTTTAACACTGTATGTAATAAATATGAACTATAATCTGAATCTCTGCGTTGTAAAAAAAAAAATTATGATGTGTTATACGTGTGTTATACTATCCTCAGGTGGTTTTTTTCCACATGATTATGTGGGAGAAAGGTACTGATAGTACAGGCTTGATGAAACCTTGTGGAGTAGACAAGTGGATGTCAACGTCACTGATATCTAAGGGGGCGGAAAACTCATCACGAAACACTCTTCACACTAAAACACCTTTGCTCCTGCCTTTCTTGTTTTATTCAATTTCTTTTTTTTTTTTATGTGGAATTCATAAAGTAAATTCAGTGCCTTTTACTATGCTAGACAAGACGACGAATGACCGAGGTAAAAGGGCGAAGTAAGTGCAATAAAAACAATTCCACGAATCCAGTTACACCTGTAGAAGGATGTCAACATGGGAGATCTGTTGAACAGAGGTGGAGTTAAGTACATTTTCCAGGAGTGGCTAGCGTCAGAAAGAGCTGACCGATACACATAAGCCTAAATCTAAACACATGAACAAACCGATGAATGTTCGACGAAATGAACTTGGCTTTTTATCTTAAGAAGGTGAGGATCAGTAATAAGGAAATAAATCTACTAGCTATTTTTGTTGGTCAGACAGAATTATTCTGACCACATTAAAAATAAATAAAATAAAATATGTTGTAGTTACACGTGCACATACACATAGACACATATGTGTCTATATGTACGCATATATTTGTACATATAAATATATACATACATATGTATGTATAGAGATGTAGATTTATATCTATCTATATAATGTATATGATTTTTCTTTATACTACAGAATTAAGTGTCAATGCTGCTAGGTACAGTCTACCTTTTCCTATATTAGTTGAATATATTTACACCAAATAAATAATCATATGTATTATTAAATATATTATAAATAAAATATACATTTGTCCTTGTATCCGTAACGGGTCATACTCGTCCAACGATAACATTTTATTTATATTTGACTCGTTTCAGTTCATTATTTCATTCATTTATTTATATTCAAAGATGTGTAGTGTCAGGAAACTTTCTCTGTTAGATAGGACTGTAAAAAAAATGCTGTTAGTTCATACCCCAGTTTCCTAACACACAAAACAATTCAAATATTGTTTGTTATTTAGCTTAGCATCAATGTTATTTAACTTAGCATCAATGCTATTTAGCTTAGCATTCATTAAGCTAGTTATGCAATGTTTATCTATGCAATGCTAAGTAGTGCTAATTAATACCACTACTTTCCTTAGTTTTAATAGCAACTATGCTATTTAGGCCTACAGCTAATTGCTAGTTGCTAGGCTACTTCGACCATAGTTTACCCCCCTAAAGGCACGCCCCTAAACTCCTCTTAGTGGGAGTGTCTTTGTTTTTGCCTTTTTCCAAATTTGACCACAATCAAAAAAAAAAAACACAAAAAAAACTTTTATTGTCTCTGAGACTGTCCTTATATACAGTTTAATTTCTCTTGGACACAATCATTCACACAAAATTCACTCAAAACATCTGAACGGTCCCTGACCTCTCATCAGACATTATTACCTTTTTCAGGACCTACTATTCTATTTTTGACTTTCTTCAGTCACGGTTTTTCAACCTAGTTACAAAACGTCTGAACGGTCCCAGACATCACAATAGACACTATTAGTTTTATTTGGAAACTGTGAACAGTTTCCTAACACACAAAACAATTCAAATAAAGATCAAATAAAGGTCTGATCAAATAAAGAATCAAATACGAGATCTCGAGTTTTAAAAGTTTTACTTGCAAGCAAGGAGTTCAGAACAATGGTTACATTCAGAACTGCACTGAGGAACTCCTCAGTGCTCAAAGCT
>NC_024309.1:1807650-1823965 GCF_000523025.1 Cynoglossus semilaevis | reverse complement strand
TTCAGGCCGGTTCTGTGACCTGTCTCTATCTCCAAGCGTAACAGTCAGTGCCATCCGTAACCATCAGCATGCGCACCTTTCTTCAGTACTTCTCCTTTTAGTACAGCATTTAAACACGAACAGTATAAATTGATATGGAAACTTAATACAATGGATATATTGTAAAAATTGAATAAATGTATTTACAATATCTTAACATGTAGCATTAATATTAATTATGCTTTGTTTATTTAAATCTTTCTTTAGTTTGGTTTCCAGTGCTTTCATTGCATCTCTATATGAACCTAATTTAAAATATTCTAGTATTATATTTTTTAGTGGCTTTAAAATATATTTTTCTGTATTTTGGGGGATTTTTTTTCCGGAAATTCTGAACATTTTGATCTTCTCTTGTAACACAATTAAACCCACCCTAGTTGGTTTGTGGCTCACGAACTCAGCAGCTTCATGAGAAAGAAAACCGCTGTGCGACCTGAAGAGAGAATCCAGAAGTTTGTTATGACTCATTGTTTCACTTACTCCTCCAAAGTAAGAATCTTCTGACACTAGCTTTGCTTTCTCTCCATCTGACTAGAGCCAAAGTGTCTCTGTGGTGACAGCTGTGTTTGAGCCAGCTCACTCTGAGGTCAAGAGGTCGAGCTTGTGATAGTGGTGAGTCCGAATGCCTTTATTCCCCGCGTTTGTTGACACGCTTCATTGAATCAATGCTCCCATCATCCTTCCCGAAAAGTGTCTTTTTACAGGATTAGGCCCTGACAAACACCTCTTTTATTCCTTCGCCGAGGCTCCGCCGCCCCCGTCGTCACCCCCGGTGTCTGTGATGTTTGACTGCTTGAAGTTAAAGGATGTGTCTGTCGCAGTTCTGGAGGCCAATGCCCACTCTTGCAGCTGTGGCACTGTCGCTTACGTCCAATGGAAGCAGGCTCAGATGCTACTCCACGTCCCGAGAGTCACCCCCCCGCGTTTAAAAAGCTTGGAGTCGCTCGATGTGCAAACAGAGACATCACCTCACTGTGGACCGTGTTACCGACTGCAAAGAGCGGAAGAAGAAGCAGTTTGTAAAGAAATTAAACAGTTACGCCACTAAATTACGAATGCTGACTAATGACCCGAGAACGTTTTGTGACGAAATACTCAAGTTGAACGAAAGCACTTAACGACGGTAAGAGCACTTTTTTATTTAGGGGGAAGTTTTTAATTTTAAATTTTAAGGTTGAATATTTTTTTTACAGGAATTATAAGCACGGATATTCAGGGGAATGCCATGAAGACTTTGATGCTGATGCTGCTGGGACTCCACACAGTGATGGGAATGGGGTGAGTGAGGCATCGTAAGATGAGAAAGGATGGGAGGTTTGTCAAAACTGATGTAAAAAAAAAAAATGGATTACGTGATCACTGTAACGGTACTGTGTACTGACCATGGATTCAATATTAAATAACGTTTCTGTTCATTTAGGATTTTTTTTAATGCAAAATTTCCAAAATTGGGCATATGTATTTCTGTAAAAAGTAAAAAAAAAAAAAATTGTACATTGTAGATTTTGAGCTGCTTTTATATTGGCAAATTAAGTACCGTCATATCTTTTATCTGTTGAGATAACTAACAGTTATTGTATATTATATACGATATATGTATTGCACATTTCTTGCCATTTTTTTAAAATCCACAATTAAAATTAAAACAATTATTTTCAGTACAATATAATTATCAGCATACTCATATACTCTAAACCCTAGGTTAATTTTTTTTTTTTCACTATGCAGACACTGGTGTGAGCGTACGGCGGAGGAGAAAGTTGAGAGACTCTTGTCCCCACGTCTCCAGCTGGAAGTCAGCTGCACTGAGGTTTATCAGTACAACACCCAAGGCTGGAGACTAGATGTGGACAGGATGCGAGTCATTCACGGGGGCGACGACGGCATTGCGCTGTACTACAAAAAACAGGGTCCCAGAGCATCCTGCTTCCTGTACAAGTGAGTAGAAGTTCTGATTATTTTGTGTCGTAAAATATTCTTTTGTTCGCTGAATCGACGTGCATTAAAGTGGTTGAGACGCAGACGCAAACTCCGCTGTATCTATTTAAAGACTAAAGTGGTTGAGACGCAGACGCAAACTCAGCTTTCCACTGTATCTATATATTTATATCTATTAAGACAAATGTAATGAACATAAATAGAAATAAATAAAATAGAAGCTTAATTACAGGTAAAAATAAATAATGTAATGAACATAAATAGAAATAAATAATAAATAAATAAAATAGAAGCTTAATTAAAGGTAAAAATAAATACATTTTATATACTGTTAATAATATACTGTATTTTCCGGACGTTAAGTCGCTCCAGAGTATAAGTCGCACCAGCCAAAAATCGCATATTGAAGAAGTAAAAAAAAAAACATATATAAGTTGTTCTGTACCAGTACTACATTAAAGGCGCACCTGAGGATCTACTCTTTTCTAAACTAAAATAAACAACATAAATATATACATGGACTTCACACTGATTGACTACTTTAATGTAACAACTCCTGCTCCTGTCGCTCTCTGGCCAGACCTCCAGAGATTGAGAGCCAAACACTGAACAAGACGGAGATGACATGCTGTGAAGGCTGGGGCGGCACGCACTGCTCTGAAGGTGGGAAAAAAAACCAACTTCCAAATCCTCAGAGTAACTGTGTATTTTGATTCATTTGCTTATTGTAAATCGTTGTCACGCCGTTGCTCTCTCCTCCCACAGCGGCAGATGTGCGCGGTCAGTGTTTCTCCACTTGGAGTTGCGCAGAATTCCCGGGGATTCACAACTCCTCCCTCATGTCCATGGAGCAGTGCTGCCGCAGCCTGTGGGGACTGACATGGAGGAACGCCTTGGATCAAACCTGCATGTCTTGCACATATACCCTCCTTCCTGGTTGGAAAATATGTTTTTTTACACTAAACACACAGATAACTTCACTGCCTTTTTTTAGTCTAAACTAGGGGTGTCAAACATATGGCTCGCTAGGGGTGTTCAATTTGGCCCGCTCTTTGAAATTTAAAAAATAAAAAAAACACACAAAAATGTCAAGTGCGGGATTTTGTTTTGCAAAATTAAATTTCATTAAATATAAATATATAATACAAGTGTATTATATATATTTATCTATATAATACAAGTGTATTATATATTTATTCATATTTATTTATGAAGGATTTTCATTTTTCCCATCCTGAGAAGATTGTCACTCACTTGTTTGTCTGTTTCTGTAGTCATAATACAAGTGTATTATATATTTATTCATATTTATTTATATTAAATGAAATATCATTTTCATTATATTTCCTCAATTTTACTATAACTATAAATAACAATAAGTCAAGTAAGTACTTGACTTATTGTTATTTGTAGTTAATTAGGTTATGTACTGGTCCGGCCCACTTGACATTTACCAATGTAATTACCAAGGTAATTAAATGGTATGCGGCCCGTGAACCCAAATGAGTTTGACACCCCTGGTCTAAAACCATTGCACCTCTATCATCAGTTTCCTGTTTTGTTCCAATTGTCTCCAGACTCCCAGTCGTCCCCACTGGTGCGTAGTGGTCTACTGGGCAGCACCAGGGCGACGCAGGGTTCGGCCACCTGCATGTCCTGGGGAGGAGCCCATTATCGCACTTTTGACAGGAAGCACTTCCACTTCATGGGCAGCTGCACATACGTGCTGGCCTCATCTGCCGATGGCACGTGGGCTGTCTACATTAGTTCAGTTTGTAACGAGACGGGAGACTGCAGTAAGGTATGTATGGTATATATTATGGCCATAGAAATCTTCAATAATATGCAGAAATGTAGTATGACTAGTCATTATATCGTAGATTACTCACCAGATTACCTACTTACTTAAGAAACAAAACCCGAACAAACACAATTCGGCCACAGCTGCAACATTAAATCGACATTAAAAAACAAAAATTATAACAAAATTCAGTTACAATATTATAAAAAAAACTAATCAGCAAATCTGATTGGTTAAAGAAACTACCTCATTGGCTCTCACTAATGATTCTGGGCAGATTTCTTTCACTATGGCAACAGATGAGGTAACACTACGGCAACACGTGATGAAATACGATTGGATAAAAAAATACGCGTATACGCGACTGGAAGCGGCGCAACCAATAGAAAATCAAAGAAATGATAAGAACAGAATACTCCATAATATTTTTCAAATATTATATATATATATATTAAAAAAAGTAGTCCCCGCTTTCGATACTGTACACCGTATATTATTTATATTTTGTAATAAATTGTTTGTTCTATGTTTATGTCTGCTCCGTCAGGCACTGAGAATGATGCTGGGCCTAGATCTAGTTTCAATCCGTCACAGGAACTTAACACTGAACGCCCTGCCTGTTACAAATGGAGAACCGATTTTCCAAAATGGTAAACTGTTTTCATCATTTCCTTTTACAGATTGATGTTCTTAAAATGTTAAAATAGTACAGGCATAAAATAGAACAAAATGATCTTCTCTGTAAATATAAATATATTTATATTTGTATATATACTGTATATATATTTGAACTATATTAGGGCTATGCTTTTTGATATATATATGATCTGTTCAGTACTATATATAGTAATATTTTGGTTATAATACATTTTAAATACTGTCATAACTTAATGAAACTGTTTATATATTTCTTTTTACATACACCTAAATATATAGGAATTGCTGTCAAAATATGATCATATGGGTAATGTGATATACTTTAGGACATGCATGTGATTTTTGATGGCGTGCTGCTAATCTTGTGTCGTTCTACTTTAAATTAATAATTAATGAATAGATTAATAAAGTACTACTTATCGATCTAGGCAGTTAATAAGAAATAGAACAGATTGTTTTTTTTATCTTTTCACTCAGGCGTCAGCGTCTACTGGCTGGGGGACTTTGTGTTCGTGGAGAGTGGCCTCGGTGTAAGGCTCAAGTTTGACTTAGCCAACACGGTTCACCTCACAGTGACCGAGGAGCATTCGTCAGCTACCAGGGGTCTCTGCGGCATCTTCAACAACAATGCTGACGGTGAGGGCAGCTGTGTAAACACCACGTCACGTAAAAAAAAAGTCACGTGCGCCTGGTACAAGTTCCAAAGATTTTCACATGAACCTAAGGAACAATGGTCGTCACAAGTTACAAGTATTTCGTACGCGATGCTAGTTAGAGCGGCTCAACTAGTTGACTTACCTAATGAGCCACTCCACGGTATATTCTAGAACTACTACTCCAACTGTTACTCCATTCTCCTCTCCCTGGTAACGGAAGTCATCCTCGTAAATGTCCTCATCCCAGCCCTGTTGCTGTGGAATATTCCTCGTCTGTTTGCACGTATGCTTGAAATTGAAAGGGCTCAGCCGTAGATGTTACGATCTCGAGTTTAGGTGTAGCTTTGAGGACCGGCGCGGAGAGCATTTCAACTCCTGGTGCTCTTTGAACACATAGAAAATTCTAGAAGTAATGTAAAACATTGAGCTGTTTTGACAGCTCACTGTTTAAGTTTTATGATTCTCTTTTGTCATAGATGATTTTACCACAGTCACTGGAACTGTGTCCCAGTTTGCCGCCAGCTTCGGAAACTCGTGGAAAATCCCTGACCAGCAGAACGAAGTAAAATCCTCACTACAATTTTACCATTTTTAAATGTTTCTTACATTACCCAAAATGCTTTTTTTCTTTCCTAACAACATTCCTGTCTCTCTACTTCATTCCTTAGGGCTGCAGTGATGGAGCAGAACTTGGCCACAGCTGTGATGTGTCCGGAGATGCTACTTTACGGAGACAGGCAGAATCTATGTGCCATCGCTTGCAGGAAAATCCCTTCACACACTGCCATTCACGGGTGAGATACCCCTTGAAGTGTAGCTCCATGGTCTAGCAGTTAGCACATTTGCCATACATACAGAAGGTCTTGGGTTTGAGCTCACGCTGAACTTCAATTTATCCATTTTGGACACCAAGCAAAAAAAATTGGAAACAATTCCGTTTGATGCAAAGACGCTCTCCGCTAAGGTTCGTCAAGTGTTGTTTTGTTTCAGGTGGACCCAGCAGCGTACATCGACACCTGTCTTTACCTGTACTGCAGCCTTCCAGCTAAAGAGAGAACCAGCGCGGTGTGCGACACTCTGGCGAGCTACGTCCGCGAGTGTGCCCAGCAGCACATCATCATTACGTGGAGGACAGCCACGCTTTGCGGTAATGAAATATGTGGTCCGAAGGTCACTGTTCCACTTCTGTACTTTAAGACAATGTCAGCAACAATTTAGTACATATGATGCTAACATTTAAAATAACAGGGAGGTTCATCGATTTACAACGTCCTTGACCTCTGGTGTTATGTCATCTCCTATAAATGTATTAACAAAGTCTTATTCCATCATTCCAACGTACGCCAATCAGTTCCTGCGCAAACTAGTTATTGACTTTCCATGAATAAGTTGGCACGTGGCACTATATGCTGAAGACAGCTTTATTTACATTCCCCTCTTGTAATTAACGGCGCCTCCCGAGGGACTTTGTGTTGGTTGCAAAGACTCACTTTCTTTCGTTTGTGTTGTTTCTTTGGGAATTTTCTGATGTCCGTCATGGCTCCCAAGCATATTTTTTTTTTTTTGGGGTCGTCTTGGGCATCATGTTTACCAGGAGTTAACGAATACTGTCTATCACTTTTATCACTTTTAAAATATGGGTCCCCAGAAAAAAAGTTTGGGAAACACTGAGCCAGACTCTTCTGATGTTTTTATGTCATAGATTTTGATGTTACCACTTAAGTTCGAAATTCGAGTTACATTACACAAATTGAAGACCCCCTGTAATAATAATAAAAAATATTCCTCAATCTTCCCTATGTGTCTTTTCTGTTTTTTCAGATCGTGTCTGTCCCAGGGGTCAGGTGTTTTCAGATTGCGTGTCCTCCTGCCCTCCCAGCTGTGCATCCCACCACCCACTGGGATCCGCTGTGGCTGTTGAGCAGTGCAGGAAGGAGTGTGTCGGTGGCTGTGAGTGTCCACCGGGTCTCTATTCTCACCGAGGACTGTGTCTGAAAAGAGAGGACTGCCCTTGTTTCCATCGCAGACGCAGCTACAAGGCAGGGGAAAGCATACAGCAGAAATGCAACATCTGGTACAAAAATCAGACAAACGTGCTTGTTTGGATGTTTCCCGTTATATTTCGGTTTAAATATCAAATGTTCTTTCAACGGCAGTGTGTGCCGAGCGGGTCAGTGGGAGTGTACTGGAGAAAAGTGTGCTGGCCAGTGCGTCTTAGTTGGGGCACTTCAGGTGACTACCTTTGACAAGAAGAGGTATTCACTGCAAGGCGGAGACTGTGCCTTTACAGCCATTGAGGTGTGACATAGAACATAAATATATTTTAGATAAGGAAAAACTCAAAGGCTGTTTTGCAGCCCCTTTATAAGATGGCTGTTTGTTTGTTTTTTTTCTTTAAGGATTATGTTGATGGGAAGCTCGTGGTCAAGGTCCGCTGTGGAGCGTGTACAGCAGAGAGATTAGGAAGCCAAGGAGGAGGGGGGGACTGCCTCATAGAAATGTCAGTCACCGCACTCCGGACCACAGTTACCATTACAGACACAGGTGAGTTATTTGGTTTAAATTGTAATTAAATATCTTTTGACCAAATAAAATACTATCCACCCATCCATCCATCCATTTTCATCCGCTTACCGGGTTGCGGGGGCAGCAGTCGCCACCCAAATCATATTGCACCGCACCAACCCCCCAAACCTTCCTGCAGGTGATGAGTTCACTGGAAGGTACCAACCGCCCTAACTGGGATTCGAACTTGCCCAGGAGGTGAACCCTGGGGTAATAAAATACTATTTTAATTTTAATCCATAGAAAATATACAGGCATACAGTCTGTTCTCTGATGAAATTGTATGTCTTCAAGCAGTCCTTTTTACCTGGAGATGGTGCTGTAAGCACATATCGTACCACCTCACCAAATTTAAACAATTTTCCTGAAGTTTGGAGTTCCGACGTTGTAAAATCGGGCAGCACCACCAACCATGCGGCGGTACCGGTTTCCTGATTGGCGCTCCATTAGAACTTTTGATTTTGCTTTAGCCGATTGGCGAGGTGATTCGCCCGGCCTCTGACCGTCAAACCTCTGGGTGACCCCACTGCGGCCAACACCAAACTTCGAATGAAAGTAGCCTGCTTGATCGAAGTGTACCTCTTGGCTGCACCCATTCACGACAGATCTCACATCTCACATCTGGCAACTAACAAGTGCCAGAATCATTCTGGCACTTGTTAGTTGCCAGATTAGGTTTCAAAGCACCTTGGCAAGTTTAGGGATATGTCAATGTTCAGTTGCACCTTGGCAAGTTTAGGGATATGTCAGTGTTCAGTGTAATCTAATCCATTGTTTCCCAAATACTGGGTCGCGACCCTCAGGTGGGTCGCAAGAGATTTCTTTTTGGGTCGTCTCGTATCATGTTTCCCAGGAGTTTACGATATAATGTTTATCGACTTGGGTTATGAAGGTTTGAGACTTTTAAAATATGGATCCCCAGAAAAAAAAATTGGAAAACACTGCTCTTATCCGTGGTGGTGGAGAAGAGGAGAAGTTAGACTTATCACTCTATAATAAATGTATTAAAAAGATCATCATCCTTTAAATCACACAAAAGGATAATCACACTTTTAATCATTCTTCATTACTGCCGTTTTTGTTCTTCACTTCCTGTTTTACCCTTTGGGTTGTCTGGGTACTTTCCATTCCAACGTACTGTTAATTATTACCCAACTTAACCATAAATTTGGCATAAGAAATTCTTAGCTAATAACCTACTTATGCCTGGTATGATATACTCGCCTGGGACTTTATAAATACTGTACTCATCCCCTATTGACAACCTCTCTCTGTAAAGATTCTCATTCATTCAGGTCATGGGTCAAACAGTCCAAGACTGGACTTTTTTTGGACATTGTCGTCTTTTTTTCCCCCCAGGGACAGTGATGTTAAATGGCCAACGAGAGAGCTTGCCTGTGATGACAGGAGCCCTGGTTGTCCGGAGGGCCTCCTCCTCGTTTCTTCTAATCCAGACGTTTGGAGCGCAGCTCCTTTGGTATCTACATGGACCTTTAGCCCTCATCACTTTACAGCCCGGTTTTGCAAACAAGGTGAACCTTCCGAATCACTTTGTTTACCGTATTATTCTGAAATTCTACCTACATGTTTTTGAAACTTCCTATTTATAATCCTGTTTATAAGGACACTATCATTAGAACCATTTCAAAGTGTGTCTGTGATCACTGTGAATTATAAATCCACCAAATCGAGTTCCTCAGGGTGCCGTTCCAAGGCTCCTTTTTGTTCCGTCTCTATACAGAATGTTGTCTTTGGGTTTTTGATATCAGTTTTGTTAAATGTACTTGCATATATTGTACATTTCTGTTCTTTTATTTTTATTCTAATATTTCTTTATATATTCCTTCAGATTTTTCTTAATTTTAATTTCTCATAATTTTCCATCCCCTAAACCATAAATGTTCCTTAATGCTCTACAAAAAGCTGCCTTGCCTTGCCTCATAACTGTACTTCAAATATCTACACTAAATTGATTAAAAGCAGAATAAAGAATAAGAAGAATAAAATAAATCATTTGTATTTAATGTGTTGTGTTGTCAAGGTGCGCGGCCTCTGCGGCACACTGAACTGGAACCAGTATGATGATTTTACCACTCCAGAAGGAGATGTGGAAAACGGCGTGCTCTCCTTCGCTCGCAAATTTACATCAGAAAAATGCCGTCTCCCCGGAGGATCTACACCTGATCCGTGTACCACATACACCCAGAGGAGATACTACGCAGAGACGGTTTGCTCCGTGATCCACAGCCCTGTCTTTCAGGTAATGGATGCGGAGTCCGTACAAAAAACTTGCTTCTACGGTTGTTTTCATTTACGCATTCACGTGTCTCTGTGGTCTTTCAGAGGTGTCACGATGTGGTAGAGAGGGAGCCATATTTACGTCTGTGCCTGTCGGAGGTCTGTGGCTGTTCACCTCAGAAGGCCTGTCACTGCACTGTCCTCACCGCCTACGCTCAGCAATGTGCTCAGGAAGGCATCGCAATCCAGTGGCGCAACCAAACCTTCTGTCGTAAGTAGGAAGGTCACGAGCTAAGCTAGTCATGATATATAAGGGGGTCTACAATATTTAGAGTATCAAATGTAAATAGAATTGTGTGTTTTTTATTGATCAAAACTTTTATGTCAATAATTTAGGTGCAAAACTACTACAGGTTTCGTTCCACGTGTGTGCGAACCAAAACTTAAGCTAATTTCCCGCTCGATGCTGTCTCTTTGGTGCAGCTCTGCTCCTGCATGATCACTGATGCATTCTTATCAATTCCTCTTAAAAGAATGCAAATTCCCAGATATATCTTGTCAATTCTCGTCGTCGAAGAAATCAATTTATCATGACTTGTTTCGACCTTGTGTTTAATCATTAAGATACACACTTTTGTTTCGACCTTGTGTTTAATCATTAAAATGCACCCTCGTACCAAACAGTTTTTATTACCTCCTCTCGTCCCAGCGGTCCAGTGTTCAGGCGGCCAGGTGTACCAGGAATGTGGTCGTGCGTGTGGCAGCTCCTGTTCAGATCTCCAGCAGGGCTGGAGTTGTGATGATGACGGCGGATCTGGCCCTAGAATGTGTGTTCCAGGTTGCCAGTGCCCACCAGGATTACTGCAGGACCAACAGAACCAGTGTGTGCCGGCTGCCATGTGTCCTTGTGTGCAAGAGGGAAAGGTGTACCAGCCTGGAGCTCTGATACAGAACAGCTGTAATACCTGGTATGCTACTTGAAATATACTTTGATATGAAAAGTTGTTGTTGGGTCTGTTGGGAAACCACCTTTAAAAATACTAACTTTTTGACAGTTGTATAGTGTAGGAAAAAATATTTCAGCCGTCTATGGATCAAGGGTCACAGTCATGGCCACTTTGAAGCCTAATGAGTCCTACAATAGTGCTGCGCCCCTTATTTTGGGAACCACCAGTTTAAGTGATGGGGGTACTTTAAGGAAGTATTTATTCCGACACAAATTTTGTACATTTCCTATGAGGCAAATAATGTTTAATTAAGCCAATTTCCTAATTTCTGAAGAAGAAATATTTAAATGTAACTACTTTAAATGGCTGGTGAACTAAAAAAAAAAACCAACTCAGCTAACAGTACTTTGTGGAAGACAAATGATGTTTGTCTTTGTCATGTCCTGTCTTGTCTGAGGTTATGTTAAATATTAACATCAGTTTCTTAGTTATTATTGACATCATATGCGTTTATGGCACCGCCTGGGGTCTTGTGAGGTGGTGTAAGAGCTCTAATGAAATCACTCTATGATCCTGCTCCCTGCTACAGGATAGGTTGATTTCATTGCGTCTCCTCACCACAAAGCAACTCTGACCTTCGCTCCGGGACTGTCTTGCTGAGTTTACTTTGTGACTATACGACCCAGTTCGTAAATTTACGACCGCTGTGTTTTTCGCACAACACGTATGACACATACTTGAATTACCACCTACATACCGAATGATCGTAAGCTAAAATACAGTAACGTATTGTTTATTTCTCAGCTAGCTCTTCATCTTATGAACTTTATTTTTAAATTTATGTCATGAGTTTTAATTCAAGTATTTAAGTAGAGTTTGTCAAGTTAAAGACTGCACATTCTTTGACCGTCCAATAAAATCATTCAAATCGCCAACGGAATTGTACGCCTGCTAGAATGCCTTGGTGACGCATGCCTAAAATCTGATTGGCTAAAAAAACAATTCCATTGCTCATTTTAGGCTCGCAACGCCAGCACTGCTGATTGTGAAGACCTTAGAGCAGATTTCTTTCAACCTGGCAACCCATGAGGCTGAAATATGAAAAAACACAAGTATATATATGTTTCAAGTATTTATGATAATTATTATTAATAATTATATTAAAAAAGTAAGTTGTTGATTCTAATACCGTTTAGTCCAGCAGCTTGACGGTACATTTAACATCAGCTACCACGTCTGTCTGTTAAGTTGATTCTTACTGTAATCGTAGAATAACTAGTGATTATCTAAAGTAAAACCACTTCCATCAACAGTCTGTGTGTGCAGGGCTCTTTCAACTGCACACAGGATCGCTGTGAGGAGACGAATCCCTGTCCAGGCACGCTGGTCTTCTCTCCCCGCTCCTGCCTCGTCACCTGCTCCAGCCTGGACCTTTCTGGCCAACAGCCGGGACAGTCCAGCTGCAAAGAGAGTCTTTCTGGCTGTGTGTGCCCCCAAGGAACTGTCCTTCTTGTGGGTGAAAATATTGAACTGTAAATGTAGAAAGTAGCAGGGAGAAATAATCATAGAAATGCATTTCTATTTTTTTTTAAAAAGGAAGAGAGACAGTAGAAAGAAGAAAGTAGAAGAAAGTAGAAAGACTAAATATGTGAACCTTACTAAGTTTCACTTTGCCAGAAAAAGATCTAGTTAATTAACAGCTCTTTGTTTAACTGCACCTTTCCCAGTAGAGTAAATACAGCACTTTTTCTCTCAGCATGTCCCTAAGCAAGTCATTAGCTTGCTGTTTACTTAGCATTTACCACTTTTTTACCAGACATGTTGACATGTTTTTAGTGTAGGTATTTATTTTGTAGGATCTGCTCAAGTACTGGTGAGTCACTGGATACAAGCAGTAGTGGTACCATAGTGTAGTGGCTATCAAATGGTTCCATGGTTAAGTCATTACACTTGCTTACACATCAGCTGTTACACACAGATGTTCTTGGGTTTGAGCTCCAGAGGAACCACATACTTGGTGCCTCTAGGGGGCAGCCTGTTTCAGCAGATCTGCTGTTAACACAGTTCCCCCAGTGTGGGATCAATAGAGTTCAAGTCATTGTTATCAATATAAAAAAGAGAAAAAAACTGACATCCTTCAGTCTTAAAGTGACAAGTGATATGTTACGTTGTCTTATTAGCTGTATTTGTATGTTGACGACAGTTTGTCATGTCTGTTCCGTCCGCCGCAGGATGATCGCTGTGTTCTCCCAGAAGAGTGCCCGTGTCACCACAATGGTAGACTCTACTACAGTAATGACACCATCACCAAAGACTGCAACACATGGTGAAATAAACTCGGTCGACCCTCTCTGTGTGTGTCACATCACTGTGTCATTCGTTATCCCACGGTAACGGCTTCTACCTGTTCCATTCCCTACAGTGTGTGTAAAGAGCGGCGCTGGCACTGCAGCCAATCTGCGTGTGCTGGCGTGTGCGTGGCCACTGGGGATCCACACTACGTCACGTTCGATGGACGCTGTTACTCTTTCCTCGGGGACTGCCAGTATGTGCTAGCCAGGGAAAACAGTGGTTTGTTCAGCGTTACTGCAGAGAACGTGCCGTGTGGGAGTACAGGGGTGACCTGCACCAAGTCTGTCACCCTGAGCCTGGGAAATACCGTCATACACCTATTAAGAGGTAACAGGGGCGTGAAGAGGCCTAGATTTTAGCCTTGTGTGAAATGTTGAATTTTTAGCTTTGCGAGATGAAGTAATCAAATTATAAATTGTAATTACCACATTGATCTCAATAATTGTTTATGCAAAATATTCCACCGTCCGTCTTCTTATCATAGTCATTACACTGAATTTCTGTTTCAGCAACATACAGTAAACATTATTTTTTTCAGAATTTCTGTTTCAGCAACATACAGTAATTTTTTTTATTTAGCCATTTTTATTTATTTTTGATAAATCGTGATAAAATACAATCCCGATTAATCGTGATTAGTCGCTATTATCCAGTTATGTCTCACAGTCCTACGTAGTTGTCATTATTAGCCATCGTTTCCAATTCATGCGGGAGCTTAAAAACCTGCTCACGTCGGTGATGGGTTAAAAGACAGAGGTCACATTTCGTTGTGTGCAGTCGTTTCATGGTCATGGTTTAACGTTTTAGTGCCTGTCCCATAGGTAAAGCTGTGACAGTCAATGGAATGCCAGTCACCCTGCCAAAATCCTACAGTGGCAGTGGTCTGTCCCTGGATAAAGTCGGTCTATTCGTGTCCCTTTCTTCACGACTTGGGGTATCTCTGCTTTGGGATGGAGGTAGGATGAACGTCCATCATTCCCAGACCATATCTCTTCTCTCCTGTGCCTGTAATAATAGCGTACACTCTTCACAGGTATGCGTGTGTATATACGACTGGCGGCCCATTTGCGGGGCAGAGTTGGCGGTCTGTGTGGTAACTTTGACGGAGATACAGAAAATGATTTCACAACAAGGCAGGGCATCGTAGAGTCCACACCCGAGCTGTTTGGCAACTCCTGGAAGCTCAGCCCTTCCTGCCCCGATGTGGCGGATCAGGACCTTAGAGATCCCTGTGCTGTGAGTCCAGGGGAAATGTGTTCCCGGACATAAATACGTCCCACAGCAAAATATCCTATAACTGTTTGTGTTTGTGTGATGATGTGATTTCAGCTGAACGCCCACAGAGTCACATGGGCCAGGAAAAAGTGTGCGGTCCTGACTCAGAAACTTTTCGCACCCTGCCACACTGAGGTACCCTTCCAGCAGTACTATGACTGGTGTGTCTTCGATGCTTGTGGGTGAGTGACACAGAAGACGCAACGCACATTTCTTTCTTTGGCGTCCTGGGAATGATTTCTTTTACTTCTTCTGATAGACAATCTCCTGGAATTCAACAGTTTTGTTCATGCTTAAGAAGTTATATTTTAAAAATCTATTCACTAAAATACAAAGAGCAACAACTCAGCTGTATAGTCCACTTTTTTTGCTGCCTGAAGTCAGGATTTACAGTGGTCCCTCTCTATATCGCGGTTCTCCTTTTGCTCCCTCAGCACATCGCCAAATTTTTTATTAATCCGTTCCGCGGAAGTTTCGCTATATAGCGTTTTTTGTACGAGAATTTCTGTTAATCCGTTCCGCGGAAGTTTCGCTATGTAGCGTTTTTTACGGGAATTTCTTTTTTATATTTCCAATACTTTCTTTATTTTCGTGATACAAAACATTTTCAAACTCAAAACGTACATACATACTTACATACGAAAGTGTTGGGTTTAAAAATGCCTTTGTTTACGTGCACAGCATTCTACTGGCATTCACTTCTGTTCCTCATGCGGCTCATGCATCGTAGCATCTGTCCGCCACTCGCCGTTACATGGGACGTTGCTGTAAAGTTTGTGATCTTATGTTTGGTGAATGTTGACGCTAATTTAGTGCCTTACGAACCCTCCTAAACGCTCTGCGCTGTGCCCGGCTTTTATATACGGTCTCTCCGTCTTGGTCAGTATCACTCCTCTGTTCACTCTCCTCTCTCCTTGGTCCTGGCTCCTACTATCATAAGGAAAGGCTCAATTACTCAAATTCCCCTCCCCTCCGTCCGGGGCTACACCTGCTTCACCACTCCCATGCTCTCCATCCTGCAGCTGAGCGCTAACCTCCACCGCACTCCGACAATGTGTATTTATGTTATTTACGTAATATGTATGTCTTATACACTATATTACCAAAAGTATTCGCTCACCTGCCTTGACTCATACTATGAACTGAAGTGCCATCCCATTCCTAACCCAGAGTTCAATATGATGTCGGTCCACCTTTTGCAGCTATTACAGCTTCAACTCTTCTGGGAAGACTGTCCACAAGGTTGAGGAGAGTGTTTATAGGAATTTTTGACCATTCTTCCAAAAGCGCATTGGTGAGGTCACACACTGATGTTGGTCGAGAAGGCCTGGCTCTCAGTCTCCGCTCTAATTCATCCCAAAGGTGTTCTATCGGGTTCAGGTCAGGACTCTGTGCAGGCCAGTCAAGTTCATCCACACCAGACTCTGTCATCCATGTCTTTATGGACCTTGCTTTGTGCACTGGTGCACAGTCATGTTGGAAGAGGAAGGGGCCCGCTCCAAACTGTTCCCACAAGGTTGGGAGCATGGAATTGTCCAAAATGTTTTGGTATCCTGAAGCATTCAAAGTTCCTTTCACTGGAACTAAGGGGCCAAGCCCAGCTCCTGAAAAACAACCCCACACCATAATTCCTCCTCCACCAAATTTCACAGTCGGCACAATGCAGTCTGAAATGTACCGTTCTCCTGGCAACCTCCAAACCCAGACTCGTCCATCAGATTGCCAGATGGAAAAGCGTGATTCATCACTCCAGAGAACGCGTCTCCACTGCTCTAGAGGCCAGTGGCGGCGTGCTTTACACCATTGCATCCGACGCTTTGCATTGCACTTGGTGATGTGTGGCTTGG
>NC_024309.1:1804154-1807644 GCF_000523025.1 Cynoglossus semilaevis | reverse complement strand
TCCCAGAAGAGTTGAAGCTGTAATAGCTGCAAAAGGTGGACCGACATCATATTGAACTTTTGGTAATATAGTGTATTTCCATTATACTGTGCATATAATTGTGTAGGAAAGGGTAATACAGTCTAGGGAGGGTTGATAACAATGTGAGGGAGGGTCGTAAAGTGTAAATATATCTGCTACTGTGCATATAATTGTGTAGGAAAGGGTAATACAGTCTAGGGAGGGTTGGCGATGGGTCTCGGAACGCAACTACCGCGATAGGAGAGGGATCACTGTATTGGCTAGTGCAAGCTGGAAAAATTGGGTAGATGTGAGGTACACTAGGGATGTTACCGAAATCACTCACTCATACCCCACTCCCGACGCCCTACATAGGGTCATTACTGTCGCACAATTTAAACAGACACACTAAAGAGTGCTAATTTAACTGCAATTCATGTTCTGTGTGAATTTAGTTGTGACTCCGGAGGAGACTGTGAATGTCTCTGCACAGCCATCGCTGCCTACGCTGAGGAGTGTAACCGCCGTGGGGTCTACATACGCTGGAGGTCCCAAGAGCTCTGTCGTACGTGGCACCTGTTCACACGATGAACTTTGGTCAAGTCAACGTTCGGTCTTGTCTCTGGCTGTGTGTAATTCTTTTAATTTCTCTCCTTTGTCTATGGTTTCCCACAGCTCTACAGTGTGAGAATGGGTTGGTGTACGATCCCTGCGGTCCTGCTTGCGCTTCTTTTTGCCCCAGTGTTCAGTCGTGGGGTAGTCAGTCCGAGTGTGGCATTCTCCCCTGTGTGGAGGGGTGTTTCTGTCCTGCGGGCACAGTGAGACACGGTGAGACCAGTTTTTTTTTTGTCCGAGACACGGTGAGACCAGTTTTTTTTTTTGTCCCCATTGGCCCATACATTTATTAAGAAAGTCCGGTTCCATCAGTTCGACAGCATTAAAACTTGCCAACCTTTTCGCATGCTAACTAGTTGGTGAGTGGAGAGGACAAAGACATTGCCATGTGGTGCTATACACAGATGACGGCTTTGTTTACGTTTGCCGGTTGTATGTCATGGTGTTACTACAGAGAACATCGTCAAGAATTCAGTTGAAATTTGGGTTAAAAATAAGTAATAATAGGAATTGATGATGTTATATATTTTGATTTTTGAAGTATATGAGTAATCAGCATGTCCTTGTCTCTTCTACCTTCTCTAGGAGACAGTTGTGTTCCTTCCACTGAGTGTCCCTGTGAGTGGGATGGCTCTATGTTTCCACCCGGAACAACCCTTACTCAACACTGCCAAAATTGGTACGTTTGGTACATGTGGAGACTTCTAGAATTACATTTGAAAATCAAATCTGAAAGAATTAGTGATGTTCATCAGCTGATTATAACAAACACTTGTCTCCATGGCTCCCCATATATTTCTAAAAGTACTGTCAATTTTATTGCCTATCTTTTTTTGTTAGTGGTGAAGTGGCCATGTCTTAATCTACAGTACATTACATTATAACAGGGGTGTCAAACATACGGCCCGTGGCCCAAAACCTGCCCACTAGGGGGTTCGATCCGGCCTACTAGATGCATTTTGAAAGTAAAAAAATGTCCAAACACTTCATGTTCTTGAAGATTTAGACACTTACTCTAGAATACATCAAAGGTCTTCAACAGGGAGTCTACTGCCATGAAGGGGTTGGTGGAGGTACTGCAGGAAGGTCTCAAATTTTTGGTTGATTATACAACCTTATTTAAAATTTTTTCCACAGATTAAAATGTCTTTAAAGACCAAAAAGAGAAATCACATCTATGGTAGAAAATTGAAAAATGCAGTCTAGATAAACAGAAATGCACATATTTAGCAACTTAGCTCTCTTAAGCTAGGCAACAGTCGCTAATCCGTAGCACAACTTGTAACCTTTTGATTGCAGCTCCTGTGAGGATGGTACGTGGCAGTGTAAGGGTGAGGCCTGTCCTCCCCCATCCCCTCCATGCCTGGAGTCTGAGTTCACATGCGCTCGAGGTCGCTGCATCCCCGCTCAGTGGGTATGTGACAATGAGGATGACTGTGGAGATGGTTCAGATGAGGTTTGTCCATCTACCTGCTCTCCTGACCAGTTCCGCTGTGGCGACGGTCCAAAGTAAGGAAATCGTATTTATACATTGTTTTTAAAATACTTCAAAAGGATGTCCTACTGAAGACCACTTAATAAATTATTAAATTTCTGTCTTACGCTCCAAATCAGTGTTGCCAAATTCACACAATTCATTAGCATGCTGTCCTGCTATAATCTTTTAGTGTTAATTCAGAGGACCAGAAATTTCATGGATGGGCAGCTTGGGGGCTGGATTGATGAGAGATTGATGCTTCATGCTCTCTAACGGCACTTCAATGTTACATACTGTGGAGAATTATCCCCTTTTACTTAATTGGTCCAAAAGGTATTGTTTATTTACAGCAAATATTTTTGCTTCTTTCATCCATTTGACAATAATTACCACTAGGTGGCAACAAATGGATATAAAATTTAAAAAAAAAAAGCCGTTGAAGAAGATTATAATGTGCATTTTTCTTCAATTCCTGCAGGTTATAATTGTTGTGTTCAACTAAACAGGCCCAGGTTTCACTGATTGAGTAAAGTGCGAGTCGGTTGAAACCAGAAGATCAATAATAATCATAATTAAGTCCCTTATTCGTCCCAGAATGGGGAACTAATTAAGTCCCTCATTCGTCCCACAATGGGGAACTTTGCAGTGTGACTCTTTGCACCTGACACATGCTGCCATGGGAGGCGCCATTAGGGACAGGTGGTTCCTCTGGGATTCGATCTGAATGTAAAATATGTGCAAGGGTTCAAAAAAGACAGTGAAGTACTACATTATTACTTGTCACAATTTTACTAAAATTAACAATAAATTGATGACAAAGCAAGATGAAGGTATTATAAAATATAAATTGTTAACAAATTTGTATCTACTGATAAACTTATTATATACTTCTTCAGTGGACCATGTCTGCACGTGGCTCTGCGTTGTGACGGCCACCCTGACTGTGCTGACCAATCAGATGAGGAGTTCTGTGGACCTGTCACCCCTGTGCCCCTGTGCCCGACTGGGGAGTTCCAGTGCGCCAATGGGAAGTGTCTGCCGGCCAATCGAGTGTGTGATGGGCAGCTCGACTGCGGCTTTGCAGATGGGTCTGATGAGCAAGGTGATCATAACATGATGACATAACAATTGACATAATGATAAATATTTATTCAATTCAAAAAAGGACACTGTAATAAATGACTATACCATCATTTACCTAGACTGCGGCAGGGTGTGTGATGAAGGAGAGTTTTTATGTGCTGGAGGACGCTGCATTCTTTATCTTCATCGCTGCGATGGACATGATGACTGTGGAGACCTCAGCGATGAGAGAGGGTAAGTAAAAAAAAAATTTTTTTTTTTAGAAGTTATACATTATTTCTTCTTAGGAAGGGTGGCGCTTTGGCCCAGAGGCAA
>NC_024309.1:1789825-1797325 GCF_000523025.1 Cynoglossus semilaevis | reverse complement strand
CTTGGACTGGAGGACGGTCACATCCGATACGGTCAGCTGACTTCGTCTTCGCATCGCGAGAACAACCCGGCCGACGCTGGACGCCTTAACATCATCCCTAATGTGTGAGTAATAACATGTTATTTAAAAAAACAAACCACTGTCAATTTATATTTATCCATGTATTTGTCCTCCTAGTCAGGTAATGGAGCCTGGATGGAGTCCTTTACCTACAGATGTCCAGCCATATTTTCAAGTGGACTTCCTGGAGCCCATGTGGGTGTCAGGCGTGTCTACCCAGGGCAGTGAAAGGATGTGGGGTTACCTTACCAAGTACCGCCTGGCCTTTGCGCTGCACAGTGGCCACTTTTCAGATTACAGTGACAAGCCTGGTGGGCCTGCTAAGGTGTGTGTGTGTGTGGTTGTGTCCAAAAAAAGTAATTAAATATCATAAATACAATTCTGCTTCAGGTTGAAAACTTCTCATTTGCGATGTAGGTGTTTGAGGTGCGGATGGTCGGGAGAAACCCTGTGACCAGATGGCTTGATAGGCTGGTCAGAGCTCGCTACCTGCGCATCATCCCGGTGGAGTTCAGACACACCTTCTATTTGCGAGTTGAGATCCTAGGTTGCAGAGGAGGTAAAGAATCCAACGGAACTAAATGTGTGGTTTTCACACAGGTTATACCGGAGCAAAAAAATATTCTGGCCTCTCATTGTGCCCTAAGACTGATCAAGTATCCTCACTTCTGCCATAGATGAGCTGGTGACCCCCAGCAGTGTGACGCCATCGCCCTCTGCTGGACGTACAGTGACGGTGCAGCGCTGTAAGCCGGGCCAGTTTGCATGTCTGCACAGTGACCAGTGCGTCTCAGCGTCCGTGGTTTGTGACGGTCAGGCAGACTGCAAGGACCGCACAGATGAAACCAACTGCGGTGAGAATTCATTTTAGTCATGTTCTCCTCAAAAACACAAACTAGACATTCCTATTTTTTCAGGATTTTATTTCCAATGACATCTTAGAACAGGCAAACCTGGCTGACTCGCGGGCCACAATCGGTCCTAAAATTTGTCGGGGGGCCGCGTCAGGAGCAGATAGGTGTAGCGTTGAACCTATGAACTAAAACAAACGACATGTAAAAGTCATAGCTAAAATGCTAAAATGCTTTTTGTACGACATCTATTGGAGAAATGCGGGCATTGCAGGGAAAAAGCAGAAATATAATGATAATAGAAATTAATAACCCGCCAAAATAATAAGTTTGGTGGGCCGGATTAAAAAGCCAAATGGGCCACATACGGCCCCCGGGCCATAGTTTGCCCATGTGTATCTTAGATAAACGAGTCACTGCCACAAACAGGGGAACGTCTTGTTCCTTCATTCCGGCATATGGCGTTAAAACTTTGCCAACTAGTTCGCACCGGAACTAGTTGGCGAGTGGAGCGGACAAATACATTACCAGCACGCGCTATAAGCTGAAGTTTTTGGTTTTTTTTTTCGGAACTTTTTGTCCTTCTCTATGGCTTCCTAGAGTAAGACAGACTTTTGTGATGATTTTATATCCGACATTATGACGTTACCACCATGTTAGTGCGTTCTGACCCATGGCGAAAAACAAGTTAAATCACACCATAGTTATAGAACAGACTCTTTGTACTTAAAAGTGTACATTTCTGCCTGATTTTTTTTTCTCCCAGGCACAGTTCCAACAAGAGGATTTCCAGGCCTGCATAACCAGACCAGTTCTGCTGGGAGACCAGGTTTTCTTAGTGACAGTACGACGGGTGCTCCAGGCCTCCACACCACCAGGTCACAGCGTGGCAGCCCTGGAGTGGCCACAGCAGCAGCCACTGGTCAGCCCTGCTATATCATAACTAATTCACTTTTTATATCTTAGCATGTTACATTGATCTTGATATCGGACAACAAAACCTTCTATCATACACCACAGGCCAACCTGGACTGCACCCCAGCACGACCCTTATATCGGGGAGACCTGGATTACAATCCACAGAAGGTCCAGTACGGCATGCGTGTCCGAGCTGACTTATCGGTCATTTATTGTTCTCTGTTTACACCTGCCTTTTTTTTCTTACAGCTCAGTGGATCACTACAACTCCCTACGATGTTGGGCCACCCAGACCTCCCTGTGTGGAGGGCCAGTTTGCGTGCAGGTCATTTGGCTGTGTGGCCTCGTGGCTGGTGTGTGACGGCACACGGGACTGTTTGGACGGGTCAGATGAGGAGCTCTGTGGTATGCATTAAAACTATATTTAAAGTTTTGAAAAAGGGAACTTAGTCAGGCTTCAAATTTAGTTATTTCAATTGAGACTTTTTGTGATATAAATGACTTTATTCGAGTCAAACCAGCAAAAACCTGAAATTGTGTTTTCTCACGATGATTTTTTTGTATCTTTATGTTTATATCTGTATTTGTCTTCTTCAAAACAGTCTATGTAAAAAGAGTAGTAGAAACAGATTCTATCGCTCTCTGTTGGTTTGTGTGTTGTTGATGGTGTCTTATTGTGAATGCTGTATGATTTTATAATTTGGGTTGTTGTTTTTTTTTTTGGTTATTGATTTTTAGGCACCACTGCCAGACCAGCGGTGACTTCAAAACCTCCTGTGGTGCCCTCTCCATGTTCTTCTAAGCAGTTCCAGTGTGGCAGTGGGGAGTGCGTTCACCAGGAGCGCAGATGTGATCTGCAGAAAGACTGCCTCGATGGGTCGGATGAGAAGGACTGCGGTGGGTGGTGGTTTTATTTTTTTAAGTTATTAGGGATGGCTGGATCCATTACTCAGGATTGGTCTGATATTGGTCAAAATTTCAGGATTAGGCATCCTGAAAAAAACAAACAACGATAGCCAGTCTGATCTATTACCTTAGCCCAAATGCTTAGCTTAGTGTGATGTGACTCTCATCAACGGCAGCTGGAGGAGAAAAGAAGGTTCCGGATTGATATACTGTAGTTAATGTCAGATACTCCAAGTTGTATGTTTTTTTTTATGCCCATGTGTTTCCTCCTTAGTGGACTGCATCATGTCTCCGTGGACAGCCTGGAGTACATGCAGTGTGTCCTGTGGTCTGGGCTCCGTGTTTCGCCAGAGAGACATACTAAGGGAGGCGCTGCCCGGAGGAGCGTGCGGTGGAGCACAGTTTGACAGTCGATCCTGCTTCGCTCAAGCATGTCAAGGTTTGTCCCAAGGTTTGGCATCTTTCGGGCCTTTCCTCACGTCTCATTTTCCATTCACGTTACTCTCCTGCCACGTCTCGTAGTCGACGGTCAGTGGTCGAAGTGGTCAGAGTGGTCAGACTGCGATGTGAAGTGCGGAGGTGGAGTCAGGCACAGGAACCGAACCTGCTCCGCGCCCCCTCCCAAGAACGGTGGGCGAGACTGTGAGGGCATGATACGCCAGACTCAGACTTGCAACAGCCAGTCGTGCACCACAGATGTTGCCACTCAGACAGGTGATGTTAGACACATCCAAGTGTTGCATTCCTTATTAGAAAAGTTAGGTTCAATCTTTAATAAAAAAAAAATGTGTTTGTTCAGGTTGTGTCAATGGAATGGTGCTGGTGACCGAGAAGGACTGCCAGACCGGACGAGTTGAGCCCTGTCCTCCTCTCTGCTCTCACCTCAGCTTGACCTCTAACTGCACTGACAAATGCATTCTGGGTAGGAGAGTGGGCTGGTTGTTAAAATGATGTCAACTATTTTAAAAATATTGACCACATGACAGGTTGCCTTTCAACACGATTATATTGTTTCTTTTTGCGATGTTTAAATGGAGACATAACATTTTGAAACACACATATGCAGAGATATGAATATATACAGTGGAACCTCGGTTGTCGAACGCTTTCCTTTTCGAACAATTTGGTTCACGTAGGCAGCCAGTGATCGCTAAGTGACTTATCGTGCGTCAGTTTGCGCTTGGGATACACACGCTAGGAACTGTTTCAGTTCTTGAAAACCAAGGTTCCACTGTATTTCCATATGTACTGTACACATATACATACTGTACATATCTATTTTATAATGTTTCAATTAAATAATTTATAAAATATAAATATAATAAAAAAATATGGTTTTTGTATGTAAATAAATGTATGTGAAAATGTAGATGCATGACAATGACAAGTATAAACTATGCAAATGGAAAAAAAAGAGAAAATGAAAATGTTGCTAACCCGTCAAATAATATTCATATATATATATATATATGTATATATATATATATATATATGCTTATATATATATGCATATATATATATGAATATTATATATACATATACATATACACACACATATATAAATATATATACACATATATATACACACATATATATATATATATATTTATATATATATTATACAGATAAATTGCACAAGGCAGGAAAAATCTTTTATAATTCTGAGTCTCCGCTGTCTCGTCAGTGTCTATTGGAGTCGATGGGCGTGTGGATTTAGAGCAGTTTGTTCCCTCTTGGAATAAAATATCTAATAGATTGATTCTAATAACAGACCCGGCCTTCTGGAGCCTGCTGGCGTCTGTAGCACTGATGCTGCTGTGCCAAAATGACACTAAAGTAAACTGTACTTTCCACCACAGCCTGGTCAAATCATAAAAGTCATTATAGCCACATGTTGCTCACAAATTGCAAGATTAATAAAAATGACAGACTGGACTACAGCCCAGTCTGTCGTCTCGTGTACTCTCAAGTATTCGTTATCCTCCGCGTCGACCTTGTCAGCCATTATGGTGAATGGCAAAGTCCCGGCAGCCACTAATAGTTACTTAAGCTACGCCGTTATAATATAATAATATATGTATATTAATTATGACACATAATAATTATATGACTCTGTCTGTAGGTTGTCGATGTCCCTCAGGTTTGTACCTTCAGGATGGGAGATGTAAAAACTCCAGCCAATGTGTGTGTCACTGGGAGGGTCAAACACTGCAACCAGGACAGACTGTCAACAAGGACCAGTGTACCACATGGTAAAATATTGTGTTTGTTCTCTTCCCTGCACCTCCTGTACATCAGGCTAATCTAGTTAGCATGCAGCATATCCCATTCTATATCACAAACTTTAAAGGCTTACGTGTACCATTAGAACTGGCTGCATATAATCCTATGTTCTCCTGTGAGGAACTTAAGCATCTCAATGTTATGTGTGTCCCATCAATGCTAACATGGTCCGAGTGGACAGGGTGCAGATTTTAGCCTAGTAGCCGAGTTAACCAAATGTGTTTCTTATAGGCTTGGACTAAAATTTATAATTTTTTTCGTTCAATTGTGTTGATGTGTATTATTTACATCTAGTTACCGGGCCACGGATTCCTGGCCTGGTGGTGGCCCCCCGGGCCTTAGGTTTGAGGTCATTGCTGTATACAGTGCCATTTAAGGAAACAATATTAAATTTTATTTGCTATTTTATTTGTAATTAAAAGAAAAATAACTATCAACAATGCTTCACTAGTGTGTGCAGGGAAGGACAAGTGACCTGTGATAACTCCAGCTGTGTTGCCAGCTGTCAGTGGTCAGCCTGGTCATCCTGGTCGCCGTGTGATGTAACCTGCGGTTTAGGGTTACAGCATCGATACAGGTAGGAGTGGTTTTTTTTCTTCTGTTTTTTTTTATCTGTTTAGTTTTAGAGGATGGAACTGCAGAGTTTTAACGGACTTTATATCCTTAGGTCTCCAGTGAACCCACCCGGAGCTGTCAGAGTAGAGCCCTGTCTTGATGACTCCAGCGAGGTCCGCAGCTGCTCCAACCCCTGCCTTCCTGGTATTTCTCAAACATGACACATGACAAATTTCTAAAAAAGTATTTTATGCATGATAAAGGCTTCAATTACCCCACCCAACGCCCCTTTTTTTCCAACCCAATCCACATGACGGTACAGACAACAATCAGAAAGCACTCAAAAATATATTAAATCAAAAAAAATTTTTTAGCTCCCATACTTTTTTTTAGCAGGTCAACCTCCTATTGACTTGATCACATGACTACTGCTAACAATGACTTTCCCTGTCTGTTGTGCAGAGCTACCTGATGGAGTCTGGGGTAAATGGACCGCCTGGTCGGAATGCAGTAAGACATGTTTCAACTTTGTCGACGAGGTAGGGATCAGACAGCGGTTTCGCACCTGCAACCGCACAGTCGACAACCTCAACTACACGCACTCCGCCTGTGAGGGTCCCGGGGAGGAGCAGGAGCCTTGCAACACAGTCCAGTGTCCCGGTAGGAAAGAGTTCGATAGTCAATCATTCCTGTCCGGCCACATTAGAAATATTTTGATCAAAATTATCAAAGAAGTTAAAGAATTTAGGTTTCACTATAATAATAAATGAGACTTCTTGTAGTACCGACTAGTTCCACTAGGGATCGCTGTGCTCCTACTTATCTGGTTATTGCTTTGTGCTTCCAGTGAATGGTGGCTGGTCGTCTTGGTCACCTTGGTCTCAGTGTTCATCGGAGTGCGACTCCGGCGTTCAAAAAAGAGAGCGATTCTGCAGTTCACCCTCTCCACAGCATGGTGGCAGCAGCTGCCCTGGGCCTCATATACAGACAAGAGAATGCAACTCTCACCTCTGCTCAGGTACTGTTCTCCTTATCCACTATATATACTGGTATATATCAAGTTTTTTTGGTTTACCTCTGTGGTATTTATACTTTTCTGTACTTAGAAAAAAAATTTGAGCGTTGGATTATATTATATTTGCTTTCAGGTGTGTGTCCAGAAGGAATGATGTACTTGACAGCAGCAGAGTGCGAGGTTCACGGTGGCGCGTGTCCACGAGTGTGTTTGGACATGACCCCAGCAGACGTGCAGTGTGCCACAACCTGTTACGACGGCTGCTACTGCGCCCCGGGCTTCTACCTGCTGAATGGCAGCTGCGTGCCCCTGGCACGGTGTCCGTGTTACCATCAAGGGGAGACGCATCCAGCTGGTGCGACGCTGCAGGTCGATGCCTGCAATAACTGGTATTCACAGTATCTGAGCTTTCCATTAATAATATGCGGGTGATTGTGGAACACAACAGCTGATTAAATGTTATTTCTCTGTTGAAGTACATGCACTAATGGAGAGATGGAGTGTGGAGCAGCTCCGTGTCCTGGTTAGTACTGGTTTGATAACAATTTTTTTTTCTCACTCACTCACTTGTTGTCCTGGTTAGTACTGGTTTGATAACATTTTTTTTTTTTAATCTTTTACTTTTTCTCACTCACTCACTCGCCTTCTTTTTCAATGTGATTCGATTGAGTTTTTTTTTTCTTGAACTCTTTCCTCAGTGGACTGTGGCTGGAGCACTTGGACACAGTGGAGCGCCTGCTCTAGAACTTGTGACGTCGGTGTGAGAAGGAGGTACCGTTCTGGAACCGACCCTCCTCCAGCGTTTGGTGGGCAGCCTTGCAAAGGAGAGAGAGTGGGGATGGATACGTGCAGCATTGAGCCTTGCTTTGGTTTGTAAAGTTATTTTCAGTGTACTTGAAGTTTTGCAACCAC
>NC_024309.1:1777325-1789433 GCF_000523025.1 Cynoglossus semilaevis | reverse complement strand
ATATATATATGAATATTAAGGCTGTGTATTGGCTAGAATCTGGCAATATGAGTATATGAGTAATATATCATGAGTTGGGGGTGACGATAGATATATCGCGACATACTGCTTAACATCAGGTTGCTAAACTTGCAACAGAGGGGTCTACATTTGTAATCGCTAGACAAGCTAAATCAAATGAACCAGTGTTTTTTTTTTAAAGAAAAAGGATACAGTGCCGTAGAAAATCGATACTGTATCGTGAAACAAAATATTGCAATACATTGGTGTATTTATAGTTTCTTGCACCCCTAATGACTATATATTTTATATATGCAATATATATGTATATAAATATATGTATAGTTATATATGTATATAAATTGTCAGTTTCTTTTGTGATATCACATTTGTGATATCTTTTTGTGCCGAGAATGTACCGTGACGGCAGTACTGCGGTACGTACTGAACTGTTGTCAGATATCATTAGATAGACTTTGTCTCCCAGGTGTGAAGGGGCCGTGGACCACATGGTCAGAGTGCTCGGTGACGTGTGGCGGAGGATACAGGTCTCGAACCCGCGGGCCCATTCGGGTTCACGGCACGGCACAACAGTTCAGCGCCTGCAATCTTCAGCCCTGTGGTAAACCGAACACCACGCACACAGTTTCGATCACTGGATTACACTTGATACTTTTACTTTGATTATTTATTTATTTATTTATTTTTTACTTCAGGTGACAGCCAGGCTTGTCCTCCGGGTCAGCAGTGGAGTCGGTGTGTGATTGGTGCTGTGTCCTGTACTGACGTCAGCATGGACCTAAGCAGGAACTGCACACCAGGTTGCCAGTGTCCGCAAGGCAGAGTGCAACAGGTGTGTAAAAAACCTGCGCTCACTCCTCAACTAAGAGATAGTATCTGTTCTTACCGTTCTGATCGTTCATCGTTCTCCCAACCCCCAGGACGGTGTGTGTGTGCAAGAGTCTGACTGTCGCTGCAACGTGGGGGGACGGCAATTCCAACCAGGAGACGTTGTCCCTACAGACTGCAATAACTGGTATCTAACAGTGAGAAAGTTGATGTGACTGTAAGATAAAAAAAGTAAGATTTATTTGAAATACATGTCGGTGTCTTTTATTTAGTACATGCAGAGCAGGGAAGCTGGTGAATTGCTCTGAGAACAGCTGCAGCGGTAGGAAGAACATATCTTTTATTGATTATTGAATATTGATCTGTTTTTGTTTTTTTTTTTTTAAATGGTGAATCACTATTACCTATTGGTCCCTGCAGCTGTCGGCCAATGGTCCGTGTGGACTCCCTGGGGTCAGTGTTCTGTGTCGTGTGGAGCAGGCCTCCAGTCTCGATACCGGTTCTGTTCAAGTCCCCGGCGCTCTGGGAGCGACTTGCCATGTCTAGGACCCCACAGAGAGGACCAGGTCTGCATCAACGTGCCATGTGACCGTAAGTGTATTGTGTGTCCTTTTTTTCATTCTTCTATTTTAAATTATGTATGAAAGTTTGGCAACATTTTAGAACTGTGTACTACACTGCTATCTATTGGTAGTAACTAGTAACAGCATATCAAGGCTAGAATATTAAAAAAACATAAAAATAAAATTAAAAATAATAATTTAAACAATATCATTAACAATTGAAACAATATCATCATTTTATTATTTTTTATTTTTTATTTAAATTATTAGCTAATATAAACATTCTGTGAAAATTCAAAACCACGTTACTTTTTCATTATAATATTATATAAATATTTGATATGCTTTTGTTTTTAAGCTTGTTTTGAGAAACAAATCAGAATTGGTGTTTGCATTTTAGAAGACAACAGAAGAGGTTTTTTTTGTATTGTATTTTAATAGCATTATGTCTTCATATATTATCTTTGTATATTGTTTACAAGTTACATAAAAAAAATTTTTTTCAGCCAGAAAATACTCATATCTGAGAAACTAAACCCTATAATTATTTTTTCACAATAAAATATTATTTTTATTAATATTTAATTATGGATATGGTTAACATTCTTAATAAATTAATATTTTTTATGTCATAATCTTTTCACCCTGTACAGGTGATGGTGGGTGGGGTCAGTGGAGTAACTGGACTGAATGCACCAAGTCATGTGGCGGGGGCATTCAGAGTCGGCGCAGACACTGTGACAGTCCAAGTCCAGAGGGGGAGGGAAATTACTGTGAGGGTCTTGGAACCGAGGTTATCACCTGCAACACGAACCACTGTCCAGGTCATTTTTATACACTCTTTAAACTGTAGATGTGCTCTTGTGGTGCCTAACTTTGACTTGTCATTATACACATGGTGACATTCCACGTTTTTGTCTCAGTCGCTCCATGTTCTAAGGTCCCAGGCACAGCGTTCAGCAGCTGTGGTCCGTCATGTCCTCGATCCTGCGATGATCTGGCAGTGAGTGGGACTCTCGAAACACGTTAACATTTCTTTATGAATTATTACTGAAATCAATACTCCGGTGATGTCCTGCTTGTGTCTGTCAGCACTGCGAGTGGCAGTGCGAGCCCGGCTGCTACTGCACGGAGGGAAAGGTCCTGTCCGCCAATGGGACAGTGTGTGTAGAGAGAGAAGACTGTCCCTGTCTGGACCTCAGCACTGGACAATGGCTAGAACCAGGAGAGAGCGTAGAATCCCAGGACGGATGCAACAACTGGTCAGTTCGGTCTTATACACGGACGCAGGTCAAAACATTTACAGAAAAATGCCAAAGCAGAAGAAGTAATTTTGTTGTAATTCATGTTTCAGCACATGTGAGAGTGGGAGGTTGAACTGCACCAGACAGACCTGTCCAGGTAAGTCACGAATATAAACACAGAATCATTATATTTGCTTAATATATATAGTAATATTCAGTTTAAAATACATTGAATATACTATTAAAATGGTTTATATATTATATGTTATATGTTTATATATATGTATTTATATTAACATCAATATATATAATACCATACCATAGTGATCATTGGAGTTTCTATCAAGTGAATGGTAATAATAAGTAACAATAAAAAAATGTTACACTGTGCAAAGAGACACTTTACAGTTACACATGTATTTTCAGTGTCAGGTGGCTGGTGCGAGTGGTCCGAGTGGACTCCCTGCTCCAGGACATGTGGGGCTGAGTCAGTGTCCCGCTACCGGAGCTGTAGCTGTCCTGAACCCACGGGCGGAGGAGCAACCTGCTCTGGAGAACAGGAAATGCACAACGCGGTTGGCGTTCAAATCCAGAGACAGCCTTGTCCTGTCATTTCTTTCTGTCCAGGTAAAACAGCCCTAGAAGTGAAGTGTTTCAGTTTAACCTGAAATACAGTACAATATATAACATACATTAGTTAATACATAAAGGTTACATACCTATGTATTTTTTATTATGTATTTTTTAATCACTAAGCAGGGTGAATCAGGGATAACAGTGCAGCACTAATCAATTATTTTCAGTAAGTGAATCAAATATAATATAATATATATATATAAAATATATAAATATAAAAATATATAAATATAAAAATATAGAGATAGAAAATTTTTGGTCCCAGTTATTTGAATTTTGTACTACAAATATAGTTGAATTTTTCTTGACACTCAAATAGCACACATATAACAAAATATATGTCCAAATCAAAAAGTCGGCTGCCAGTTGCTGATCGCTGCTTTAGTAAATCGTAATAGTGCGAGTGTAGTGTGGTTCGTTAGTCTGTTTCAGCTTACAGCAAAACATCTGTTCCTCTGTTTCAGCTTACAGCAAAACATCTGTCTTCCCCGTTGCAGTTTATTTTCCCTGGTTCCCTTATTTTATTTTTATCTTCCTTCCTTCTGACTCTGTAGTCCATGGTTCATGGAGTCCATGGTCAGTCTGGTCAGACTGCGATGGCTGTGCCGGTTCCTCCACACGCACCAGAGAATGCAATAGCCCTCCTGCCATGTTCGGCGGTCTGCCCTGCCTTGGGGAGAGCAGACAGAGCCGTGGTTGCCATGACAACATCACCGTCTGTTCAGGTCAGTACAGGAAAACAATGGGATCACATGCTGTTCGGTATAAATGACAGGCTTTTGCAGGGAAAGTGTTAAAGTATGGCTTTAAACGAAACTTTCCTGTTCCTCCTCGAGCCGGGGTTCAAAACCCCTGGCTCACAGGCAACTCTCGGGGCCTCCGACTACCCACATGTGGCCCGCAATTACATCTTAGTATGTTATAATTATCATGCACCCCTACTGAAAAACCTTTATGCTCCTTGGGCCAGACAGTGTGTTGGAACTGTGGGTTCGGAACATAACGAAAACGTGATGTGAACGTACCGAACACAATTTCTTGTGATCTTTTAAGTTCATTTTCTCTAACATGTGTATCTAATTCTGCTCTACTTAAAGACTGCGAAGGAGGCCAGGTGGAATGGGCCTGTGGGAAGCCCTGTCCACGGTCCTGTTCGGATCTCTACGGTGACACCATGTGTCTGGACTCCTCCGTGTGCAGCCGGACTTGCGGCTGTCCCGGTGACATGGTCCTGCAGGATGGAGTGTGTGTAACCAGGGATGAGTGTCGCTGCAAATACCACAACAGCTCCGCTACTGGTTAGACCAAAACTCTAAAACATAAGAGATGATCCTAATTGTGACATTTTTGTCTCTGCCTATCACCTTTCTCTTCTGTTTAATCTAAGGAGGCCTAGACTCCAGTAACGCTTCATGGGCGTGGCCTGGTGGAGCGGACTGGCAGTTTGCAAATCCAGGAGATAGTATCATCAGTGACTGCATAAATTGGTACAATGCAATTTTTAATTCTATATTTGATTTATTTTTTTCTTTGTCTGTAGTTTCATTCTAAGCCAAACCACAAATTAATTTGTTTTTTTCATCTAAAAATTTACACTTTTGGAGTAAAATCCATACGAAAAAAATCCATAAAACCCAACACACGTTATGGAAACAAGAACGTTTTTAAATGTAACTTTGGTTTAAATGGGTGATATAATAATATAAATATAATTAGCTTATTTTAGCCCCGTCATTTAGCCGCTCCTTTAAGATTCTTTAACTAATTTTCCATTCATAAAAAAAAATTAAATGTTTCCACAAATTGTCATTGACAATTCAACAGTTTTCACATCAACACATCATAAAAGTTCCAGCAATAAACTGCCACTTTGAGACTCGATCACTATAATCCCTAGCCTGTCAGAGAAGGTGACTCATCAAATTGAATGCAGTTTTCACTCTTTTATTTAGTTCCTGCGAGGCCGGAGTTCTGCAGTGTGAATCAGTTCCCGGGTGCAACGTTGATGGTGGTTGGAGTCAATGGGCAGCCTGGGGTGATTGCTCACTTCCTTGTGGACGAGGAGTGCAGTTTAGGAGACGCCAGTGCAATAATCCGTCTCCTCAGAGCGGTGGAAGAGGCTGCCTTGGAGCTGCCGAGCAACAGAAAGACTGCAACATCCACCGGTGTACAGGTGCTTTTTCGACTTTGTTCATCCATCAAGTCATGATAACCCAGATATAACAGACATTAATCTGTATTTAAATTACACAGATAGTGTGTAGTAAAAACTAGGGATGCCCGGTATTAACTTTTTGCCGTTATCCGTTATCCGATATGCTGATGTTGTCCAAGTTGTGAGGTACAGACCGTTACTGTCATACGCAGCCATTTGCGTTGGAGGACTTCAAAACTATGTTTAGGTCACATCATCTAAGTTAAACCCAGGTTATCGGGTTTTCCTTATCGGACGAAAAACCTATAACGATTTTTATCTATATTGCGTAATAAAGCTAATATCGCCGATAATATAAGTTATATTATACTTTAATAATTATACTTAGTAAAAACTGATGTCTATCCTTCTGTTTAATGCATCGCAACAAATCGACTGTTATTTCAGTCGTTGCCACCAGATGGCAGACATCATGCACCAAATTTTCTTCGAAGGTTTAGGTTTAATCTTGTACATTTTTTTTCGTATATTGTGTTGCCCAAACATTCTACATCCAACCAATACTGTACCAAATTCTGAACCTATTTTTGGCCTGTGAGCCAAAATAGTGTTCCGGTGTCTTTGGAACTCTCCCTCCAGCTTTGTGTCAGTATCAGTACAGACACTATTGAGCAGAATAGTGCTGGGCTGTAAGCACAGATCCACCACCTTCATACTCACTGTCTTTGATAATTTGGACAGAACCATAAACACCAGTAGCCAGGTGGTAGGTTCCTGTCTGTGCTCCTCCTGTTCCTCCATCTGCTTCCATTAAAGATTGATGAATTTTCTCCTGTTCGTATCGACGCTCCGTGCATGGTTCAAACTTTAAACCATTTTTGCAACGGCACTTGCTAGGTGAAGGTGGTTCACCTAGACCCAATCTACCTTTGTGTGTGTGTGTGAATACTGTATGTGTGCACAGCTTGTGCCAACATTTCCTCATATTCATTCATACCCATATTCTGGGACAGGATGAAAATTTACTGCAAGGACGAAGGATGTGTACAAAAATGCGAAGGACAACGGGATGGTTAAATATTCAAATAGTAACATCTAAAGTTCATATGTTGATGTATTTACCTTCATATATAAACTTCATATACACGCAAAAACGTACGAGGATTAATCACGATTATTCACAATTAATCGTGATAAAGCTAAATAAATCAACATTCCTAAAAATGAAAAAACATATGTTGTTATTTTGCTAAAATACATAGCAGGTAAAAATTGTGAAAATTGAACAAAATTATTACGGTAACCAAAAATTGACTTGTCCTCAACAATGTTAATCAGAACATCATCTGATTGGACAATCCGTCAGTCAGTCTATTGGCCCAAAACTAGCTGAGGCTGGTCTGAGTCCATCTTTGCATCCCCAAAAAAACTATGACCTCAGCCAAAAAAAACACAAACAACTATGAATGTATCCAGCAACAACAACAATCCAATTTTTTTTTCTCTACCATTGTCCTTTTAGAGTCAGTTGGCTCTTGGCTACCGTGGTCCAAGTGGTCCAAGTGTTCCGTAAGCTGTGGAGGAGGACAACAGTCCCGCTCCCGTCTCTGCAGCTCTCCACCCTGCAGCGGCCTCATTCGCCAGAGCAAGATATGTAACACCCAGGTCTGCCTTGGTAAGTCCAGTAACTCTTCGCTGTCCAAAACATCATCGACATTTTTTTTTATAGCAACTCCTTGGTAAGTCCAGTAACTCTTCGCTGTGCAAAACATCATCGACATTTTTTTTTTTTTATAGCAACTGTGACTATTTGTTCTTTGCTCTTGTGCAGAGGTGGGCTGCCCACCGGGAAGGTTGTATAGAGAATGTGAACGATCCGAAGGCTGCCCATTTAACTGCGCTCAGATCAGTGGTAGAGAAGGCTGTTTCTCAGATGCCTGTGAGGAAGGCTGCCACTGCCCTCTGCGCACCTACCAACACCACGGCCTCTGTCTGCAGGTGGATGCTTATGTTATTATAATAACAATAACAACGCAATAGGGTTCCATTATGCACATTTCTAAAAATGCTATTTTTTTGTGTGTCTCAGGAGTGTCCGTGTCTGGTGGACGGGGAGTTTTTGGCGTCTTTACAGAGCGTCTCTGTCGCACCGGTGTCGTCTGCTCTCTACAACATCTCTGAGGGAACGGAACTGCAGTCTGGAGACATCGTGGCTCATGAATGCAGCATATGGTGACTTTATTATTGTCCAGCGTCATTTCATATAGTCTTTTACTGCCCCCAGTGGCCGTTTGGAGGTTTTGCGGCTCCTCCAATATGTGTAAAATCTTTGGCTCTCGTTCCGATCGACTCAGTCCCAGCCCACATCCTGACAGTTCTCCCTGCTTTCTCCCTCCAGTGGTTGCGAACATGGGAGGTGGAATTGTTCCCTGGAGCACTGTCCTGTTGATGGAGGCCTGTCACCCTGGGGACCATGGAGCCCTTGTTCTTTGTCCTGTGGAGGACTGGGTCTGAAAACTCGATCTCGAGGATGCACCCGACCTGCCCCAGCTCACGGAGGCAGAGATTGCCCGGGACCACGACAGGAAACCACTTACTGTCAGGCACCTGACTGCCCAGGTACAGATTGTTGTCTAGCTCAGCGGTTTTCGAATGGGGGAGGGCCGCCACCAGGGGGCACTATGGGGCTTCAGAAAATTAGAAGGGAGAAAAGAATTTATTTTTATTTTTATTTAAAACATTTTTCACATTTCACAAACATTTCAATGTTTTCACAGTGATTATTGGTCCAACTCAAGAACCACTTTTACCAGGTAATTTGAACCTAAGCCTTTGTTGTTTTTCCTCTTTTTTTTTCTTGTACAGAAGTCAGTAAAAATCTGATGATTGTTGGGGGTTTTGTGCTGTTTTTGCCAAGACGCTTTGTTTCCTTTGACAGTAGACTTCATCTTTCCACTTTTCCTCCATATTTCCCCATCTATCTTGTTCAGATGAGGACGCCGGCTTCTCTGCCTGGTCCTTGTGGAGTTCCTGCTCGAAGACCTGCACTGATGCTCAAAGTCCAGCCACAAAAGCCCGCCATCGCCAGTGTGTAAAAGCTCCTTGTTTCGGAAGCTCTCACCAAGAGAAGGCCTGTAACCTTCCTCAGTGTCCAGGTTTGAAAATTGGATTCTTGAAATAAATATTATTTGTACTAATCCATATATCATTAGTATTTTTAAAAAATTTTCTTAAGATAATAATAATGTAGGTGGAACTATTAAATAACAACTGCTCATATTTTAAAAATAAAACACAGTACTACATTGAGAGCACCACAAACCTAGTTTTTTCATGAGCCAGGCAGACGACAACAACGTTAAATTATTCATAAATACTGACCAAAATGTAATAAATGAGCTGCATTCACCCTGACTAACAAAATTTAATCTCTTTAAAGTTGGTTAAAAGAATGTGCTATCAAATGGTTCGTTTCGCAAACTGCATTTTTTTTAGCATAATTTCGAATAACTTCGAGTGGTAGTAATTTAAACTCAAAAAATCCTGCTTGCTGTGTATTGCAATGGTACACAAAAATATTTTAAAAAAAGCAGTGTGAAGGAGTGTGATGTAGCATTTTGTAACCTATAGAGATGCTATGCTAACAGTATAAATGTTGAAATTAAGAAATGTGGCACCAAAGCATCACCTTCAAGTGTCCTATACTGTTTCCAGATGGAGGAGGAGCTTGCGTCGGACCTGATTGTGCAGAGAGGAACTGCACATGGACAGGGTGGGGGGAGTGGAGCTCCTGTTCACGATCCTGCGGCGTCGGTCAGCAGCAAAGGATCCGAACCTTTCTCTCCCCTGGTACCAACGGTTCGTGGTGTGAAGACATCCTCGGGGGGAACCAGGAGCAACGCTTTTGTAACATCAAGCCTTGCAGAGGTCAGTTACAGCAGTTACAGGGGTCACCAACTATATTTGTTGGGAGTCTAGAATTTTGCTGGACAGACACATTGGGGACCAGACACTCAAATAAAATGAAAAAAAAAATCACATTTTTATGTAATATTACTATTTGATGTTGACTTTGGAATCCAGTTGTAGGCCGGATTGGACGCGTCAGCGGCCCGGATTTGGTACATGAGCCACTAGTTGATTATCACTTTTATGAAAACATGATATAACTTTTTTATTAATAAAAAAATTATAAAATGTTATTAATTTTTATCAATACTTTATATTATTATTATTATTATTATTATTATTATTATTATTATTATTATTATTATTATTATTATTATTATTATTATTATTATTATTATTATTATTATTATTATTATTATTATTATTATTATTATTATTATTATCAGTAATAATAATAATTGTAATTAAAAAATGAATTACCTGAAAAGGTATATAAACACAATAGCAATAAATACATGGTTTTAAATAATTTAAAACATTTTTTTAGCTTATTTTCCCCTGAATACCTGTTCAGTTGTTTCTTCTTCATGTGCGACATGCTTCAAATTTATGAGAAAAAAAAAAAAGTTTCTGCGTCTGAGCAAGTGTGTTTGTTTGTTATAGTGGACGGAGGATGGTCCAGGTGGAGTCCTTGGTCCCGCTGCGACAAACGCTGCGGTGGCGGCCGCTCCATACGCACCCGTTCCTGCTCAAGCCCTCCGCCCAAAAACGGCGGGAAAAAGTGCGACGGGGAGAAGAACCAGGTCAAACCGTGCAACACCAAACCCTGCGGTGAGAACGAAATTCTCACTGTTCTGTGTACGGATGAATGTAAATGAATTCATCTTGGAGCCAATATTTGGTCTTTAAAAAGTTCCCTGTGTTGTTTTAGACGAGACAGGTTGCCCCCCGGGCCAGGAGTTTGTGTTGTGCGCCAACCAGTGTCCGCAGCGCTGCGCAGACCTTCAGCAGGGCATAGAGTGCCAGAGCAACGCCGAATGTCAGCCTGGCTGTCGCTGTCCTGAAGGTACTGAGATTGCCATTTTTTATAGCCAGATAAGCCACTGTTTGTGTTTGTCAGCGCGACGGTCTGACTCCAGAAAAGGTCCCGGACCTGCTGCCTGTGGGCAGATAAGCTGTATTTATCTGGATGTTTATTTAAATTATTTGCGCGCTGGTGGGTTGATGTAACGGCCTGTGCGCTGTTAACACCAGATAGACTATAAAGACTCCGTTTTTACCAAGTGTCTGAAGAACATTAACATACATCTGCCCTTAGCGATGACAGCTTTTATGCTAATGTTTGCCTCTCAATAACTCCGCAGAGAACAGTCTGCAAGTCCCCACAGTTTTCGCTGTGATTTGTAGCGCCTTCCTGCTCGACGTTTAGTTTCAGCCCGTAGCTTTTTTTTTTCACTTTTCCTATTAGCCTGATTCCCAGACGCAACAGGGCAGATGTTTCAGCCTAAAAACATCAACTGTGCGCCATCTGCCCTCCTCCAAACAGCAGACAGGCGTAGTTAGAGAGTAAATGAATCCTTAAATTCAAAAGCTGGTGAGTTACATGCTGTAAAGTATTAGACCTCCGTCTGTTCTGAGCAAGGCATCGACGGAAAGGCCAATTGATCAGGGGATTTACACGCACGTGTAAATCACGTTTTTCTATAGTATATATTTGATGTTTATCTTGGAATTGGACGATTTGGTGGACCAGATTTGGCCCACGGGCCGCAAGTTGACGATCACTGTGATAGAGCATTAACAGAAGGAACGATTTGTTGATGTATTATTATGTATTGTAAATAATAATAATAATACATTTTGTTTCATAGGCGACTTTCCGTCACCGTATGGACACCTTACAGTGATTATAAAGATAACAAGACAGCATTAAAAAATAATCAAACATTAAATTTGAAGAACACGAAGTTAAAAAGCAACAGCGGAATATCAGACAGAGAAGGCAATTTTAAACAGATGAGTTTTAAGTGCAGACTTGAATTGTGGTAGTGAATTGATGTTACTCAAGACGGGGGGTAGAGATTTACCCCATGGTGGTGAGACGGGCGGAGGGGACAGTCAGACGAATGGAGGAGGATGATAGTCGGTGAGGACATCCTGGATGAGATGTCCTTTTGCTCGTGAGCGAGCGGATGTTGAGCAAACCAAAGTTGACGGTGGTGTTGTCACATCTGGGAGGAGCGTCAGCCGACCGGGCCAGGCAGGCTAGCACAGAGGTGTGGACTCGAGTCTCATGACTTGGTCCCATGACATCAATTTGATGACTTTAGACTCGACTTGACAAAATGTAAAGAGACTTGCAACTCGACTTGGACTTTAACATCAATGACTCGTGACTTCACTTGGACTCGAGCCCTTTGACTCGACAAGACTCGATACTTTCTCCAAAACCCAAAGATTATAAAGTCGAAACAGAAACGGCAGGACTTGGGACTTGACTTGACACTTTTCAGTCTTGACTTGGATTCGACTCGGACTTTGCCTATTTTGACTTGAGAGTTGATTCGGACTTGAGTGCAAAGACTTGAGACTTGCAAAGCAATGACTTGGTCCCACCTCCTGGGCTAGCACACCGTGGTCAACGACCCGGCCAGCGTCCTGCTGGGGGGCGACAAGAGGTGGACTAGATGGACCCCACTAGTCTCGAGGTGTCATCATGGACGCTCCGGCGATGGACGCTCCAGGGGACGCA
>NC_024309.1:1767736-1776467 GCF_000523025.1 Cynoglossus semilaevis | reverse complement strand
TTGGACTTTAACATCAATGACTCGTGACTTCACTTGGACTCGAGCCCTTTGACTCGACAAGACTCGATACTTTCTCCAAAACCCAAAGATTATAAAGTCGAAACAGAAACGGCAGGACTTGGGACTTGACTTGACACTTTTCAGTCTTGACTTGGATTCGACTCGGACTTTGCCTATTTTGACTTGAGAGTTGATTCGGACTTGAGTGCAAAGACTTGAGACTTGCAAAGCAATGACTTGGTCCCACCTCCTGGGCTAGCACACCGTGGTCAACGACCCGGCCAGCGTCCTGCTGGGGGGCGACAAGAGGTGGACTAGATGGACCCCACTAGTCTCGAGGTGTCATCATGGACGCTCCGGCGATGGACGCTCCAGAGAAAGCATTGTCTAGGATGAGAGGTGATGCAGCCGGTAGGGGTGCAGACGGGCGGGGGAGTATTGGAGCAGGCCCGTCGCAAGTTAACACTGTGGTGACAACTCGGCTGGGACTCGGTCGAAATGGACACAGGAGCGGTGACAGTAAACTGCTAAAAAACCCAAAAAACCTTAAAGTGAAACTAAAAGTCACAAGAGTACCTTAAAGTGAAACTAAAAGTCACAAGTCACAAGAGTACACAAGTCCCTTGATGAGTTGCAGTTGAATTTTTTTTTCACCTGTGTGCCAACGCACTTTTTAGTTCCTTTCGTTTACACCAATATTTTATTTCATTTTAGAAACAAAAAAATGTCTCCGTCTCTGAGCTACATGATCAGAGGACCTCCCTAGAATCCAAAAACTGAGGATCAAACAGACACACAGACAAGAGTTTCGAGGCATACGAATGATGAATAATCCATGTCTGTGTGTGTGTGTTTGTGTGTGTCCAGGTCAATTGCAGCAGGATGGCGTCTGTGTGCAGCTTTGGCAGTGTGACTGCGTGGACTCGGTGGGGCAGATTTGGGCAGCCGGTAGCTGGCACCAGGTGGACTGTAACAACTGCAGCTGCTCTGACGGACAGTTCCTCTGCACCAATCACAGCTGCCAGGGGACCTGCGTGTGGAGCTCGTGGTCCAGCTGGGCGTCGTGCAGCGTTTCCTGCGGACCCGGCCAGAAAACCAGATATCGGTGATGAGAAAAAAAAATGTTGTTTTGTACAGTACTTTAGTCCGAGGTTTTTTTTATAATTCACATCAGGTGCTCTCGTGATAAATATTTATGCGGCCGTCGTCTGTCAGGTCCCTGGTCCCAGATGTTGAAGGTACACACTGCCAGTTTGAGGAAGTCCAGCATAAATCTTGCAACCCGGGATCCTGCCCGCCCCTGTGTCTCCATGACAGTCAGGAAGTCGGCGTGGGACACACCTGGCTGCAGGGAGAGTGTAAACAATGGTGAGACGGAAAAAAAAAGATGATATTGGGGTTTTGAAGAATTGAAATGTTTTGAGCTCTTCCTTACACACATATTTTCTCACAGCACCTGCACCCCGGAGGGAAATTACTGCCAGGAAATTGACTGCAGAGGTGAGTTACTGCATCCAGAGCGTTATTGAGCAAAATGTCTGCACAGATAAAAAAAAATCAATTATTGTGTGCCGTTAGTGGATGGCGCTTGGACCCCGTGGTCGGTTTGGTCTGACTGCTCGGTGACCTGTGGACCCGGGGCGCAGGTTCGAACTCGTGCCTGCATCAACCCTCCACCGCGGAACAACGGGTCGGACTGCAGTGGACCGGAGAGAGAAACGCGGGAATGTCGCTCTTCTCCCTGCTTAGGTTTCGTGTCTACTCATCATCATCATCATCATCAATTCTTCATCCTTTAGTCTTTTTTTTTTTTCCTGAACTATCAAACACAAAACTACCCAAATACTCAGTACCCATGTTAACAACACATTTCCTTTGCTTCTATCACATCAGACGACTTATGCCCCTGGTCGCCCTGGTCAGCGTGCTCCCGGAGCTGCGGCGCAGGGACAGCGTCCCGTCGTAGGGTGTGCGCGTGCGAGGAAGCGGGCGACTCAGCGTGTCCTGGTGATATCGAGGCGGAGAGGAACAAAGAGGAGACGCAGTTGTGTTACCGAAGGCCCTGTCCAGGTACTGAAGTCAAGAAAGCGCATGTCGAAGGTCGAAGGTGAAGTCAAATGTTCCAACAGCGTATGAGGGGCGAAACAATCAGCTGATTTAAAAAAAAAAAAATTTAGCTAATGATAACCAATCATCAGTGAGTATATTTCAGAGTCCTGACCTCAGTATTGCTTTAAATATAAATTATTAAATAAATAAATAAAAAACAACAACAGCAAAATCGGACCTCGGAGCAGTTTGACCTCTGCATAATATTGTGGCATTAAAATATTAAGGAGTTACGACTCATAATAATCAAATTGTGTTCGGTAAATGTGCAGTAAATGTATTGATTACAGTCTCGATAGATTTTGGTCTTTGTTGGCTCTTCATTTCAAACCTTTTCATTTCTGCAGACTGTCCCATGTCTGAGTGGAGCGTCTGGTCTCAGTGTTCCTGCGAGTCTCAGAGGCAGCAGCGCTATCGTGTAGCCCTCGTCCCAGTCACCAGGGGGCAACAGTGCACTCCGGTGGAAACGCAGAGCCGAAGCTGCAGCCTCAGTGAATGTGGTGGTGAGTGAATCCCTGTGGTCAAAGTATTGTGACCTGTCCGACATCTTTATAAAAAAAAAAAAAATCCCAGCTCATTTTCACAGCTGTCATACTGATTTTGTTTGGTCCCGGAAAACAAACGTCTCTACATCTTGCTCTTGCGATTGCTCTTGTTTACAGACTGCCAAGCACCATTTGTGTATTCAAATTGTGGTTCGCCCTGTGAGAAGCAGTGCGCGCTGCAGGGCCGTGACGACGTGTGTCCGGGAGTCAGGGAGTGTGTACCTGGCTGCTACTGCCCACAGGTGAATCATTTTGAAGCATGTACCATTTGAATGATATCCTCATGCATGTGTTAAATTCTGTAATTTTATTTAAGTAAAATACCAGTGCTGATTTTTTTTCTTCACGGCAACAGTACCAAATTGTATAAATTGTCATATCCTGCGCTCTGTTTTTGTTTTTATTTTTTTTTTCATATATTTTCTAACTCACACCTCGACGTGAGTTGTGTTGACAGTTTTACAATGTTGTTCATCGACACTAAGTTGAGTTAAGTTTCCTGCCTGATTTATTGCCCCCAACCTCAGACAGAATGCTGATGGGCTCTCACAGTTCAAGGCGGTGGTGATCATAAACCATGGCACAGACTGCACACCGCTTGTAATGAGAACTTTTATAAAGATTTTGCCTCACAGCAGATTGGTTCGAGCTCTATTGAGCGTTGAGTTGTATTTTTTTTTTTTTTTTTTTGGGGGTGTGCTGCAGGTACTCTTCATTGGTCAAAAGAGAAGTTAGCATGAACAACACTCATGTATTTCACTAAACATATTAGTCATAACAAATACATTTATTTTTACATAATATAACCCTAAATAATTTAATTGCTACCATTACGGACAAAGATGTCGAGTGCAGTCATGGGGTAAATAATTTAATTGCTACCATTAGGGACAAAGATGTCAAGTGCAGTCATGGGCAAACTATGGCCCGGGGGCCAGATGTTGCCCATATAATTTTTTAATGTGGCCCGCCAAACTTTTCCAAATTATAAATTCATTTATATTATCATTATATTTCTGCCTTTACCCTGTAATACCAACATTCCCCCAATAGATGGAGTTGAAAATGCTAAAAGCCTTTTACATGTCATTCACACATCTATCTACTCCTGGAAGGTGGGTGATGTGAAAATGAGATGAAATTGATCAACGAACTAGATTGACTGTAACGACTGGGCGTGACAATATATGTTTCGCAAATTCATTGGAATTAGCATTAGCGTTGCCGACAATATATGTTTCGCAAATTCATTGGCGTTGCACTTTGATTTTCCCGACTGAAGCACTGACGCTCCGTCTATTTGACTTTTAAATTGTATTTTCCGTCCCTCCAGGGTCTGCTGCAGCAGAACGGTAGCTGTGTTCCTGGCAACGAATGTGGCTGCGTCCACCTTCATCACCAAGCTTCAGGACAGCCGCCTACAGTTGTCATTGTTCCTCAGGGCGACACTGTTTCTGTGGGCTGCAGTACTTGGTTAGTCCTGGGTTGTTAAAAATAAATGATCGGCTCCATTTGTCTTTCCTACATGGCGGTAAAGTCATTTTCTAGCTCATGAGTCGGAGAAACTTCACACAGAAATCTAAATTAATGTAATATAAAAAAATAACAAAGTAGCACCGGGCTTCTTTATACCTGCATTTAAAATGTTCCCTGCTGCCTTTTTTGGATTTAGTCTCACAGCCAGAATTCATTAAATCTATGCAATCTCCTTCCCTCTTGTCTATTTCTGCTGGTCATTTCTCCAGTCTTTGCCACGATGGGACGTTTCACTGTGACACGAGAGAATGTGAAGGTAAGAAAGAGAAAATATAAATGTCTCTAATATGCCTCTGCTCAGTCTTCTGACCTTCAATTTTTTTTCCCCTCCCTTTTTTTAAGTCGTCGCCAGCGAGTGGTCAAATTGGACTCCCTGCTCCCCCTGCCTGCCCTCCTCCTCGCTGCAGCCTAGCACATTGCAGGCTGGACTCATCAACGTCACACAAATGGTATCAATCCAGAGGCGTTTCAGGGCCTGCCTGGACCTCGATTCAGGTTTCCCAGTCTCGCAGGTGGGCGAGGAAGAGGAGGAGAGTCAATGTCCCGAACCGCTGCTGGAGGAGAGGCTTTGTCCAGATGCTAACATCTGCAGAGGTAATGAGGTTTGTCCAACAGGACAAAAAAATTTTCTTTACCCTGCAAAAGAAACACAGTCTGCCTCCGTCAAGGTCCACTTCTTCGTCTCAAAGTAATGAATGTGGCAGTTGAGCTCCCTTCATTTTCCCCTCAGTATGTTGCATCGATATGACACTTTGCTCCCGACAAATTATTTCATGCAGGAAACACAGTGTTCTAGTCAGAGCCAGACAAGCGTAGCATCTTAGGAAAGAATGAATTATAGATTTCACACTGACAGTGACTGTGACACTCTTGGTGGAAAGAGTCAAGTGTGAAGGAGCTCTGTGCGAAAATACAGGGAGGTGGTGCCTAATAAAATGGCATAGAGTGTGTCAAATATATTTAAAAGACTATAATAAAAGACAATATATAAACAAGAGACAAACGGCGGCACTAAGTACTGTAGTGCTCTGCAGTAACCGTGCAGTATTTACTTTAGCACAGCCGCTGCTAAAAAGTGTTTTTTTAGTTAAAGAAATGTCATATGTGTGTCTGTACATTTAGCATACATATACATATACATACATATGTATGTATATATCTATATATAGATATATATGTATGTACTGTATATATGTATATATGCATGTGTACATATATACACACATATATATTTGTGTATATATATACATATATGTATATATATATATATATATATATATATTTATATATGTTTATATATATTTGAGAAAGCTTTCTGCCTGATGCCAAATGCCTGGATTTTCGCACAGCTTTAAATTCACTCCCCCAAAAATAAGTGCTTGTTTTTGGACCCCACAATTCACATAAGATAAGAAGAAAATAACCAGGTTTGGTTTGCTCTACCACATGTTTGATGTCACTGAAGAATAGAAAGTCTCAACACCCTTAGATATTTCTGCTGTAATTTATACATTAAAGTATTCCCCGTTTGAAAAGCAGTCCTCGATCTTCAAAGAAAAAAACAGCCGCGGCTTTAACCACTTCTCCTTAACTCTCATATTGGTTTGAGTAGCTGTACTCAATCAGACCCTGAGTTTTCAAATACCTCCAGACCACCGGTCTGACCTCTTTGGTGATGAAGTGTTCATAGTGAATTCTGCTGAAAGAGCTGCCGTTTCACTGCACTTGACTTTCAGGTTAAACTGGCCGGTAGCTGATGCCAGTGCCGTTTAGTTGAACTTAATGTTCAAACAGCTTAAAGACATATACAATAAAAGATAATACTGCTTAGAGAGAGAAGGTAAACTGTAGGGATGTCGAGCATATCAAAATGCAAGACACACTTATAACAGTCTGTTATAAAGTCATTTATTTAGTAGGTCCACCTTAACTTGTGAAGAAATATAAATAAATCTATTAAACACATATTGCTAACTTTATTATAATATTATAATTATATTTCTTATTATAATTAGTAATTAGTAATAAATTCATTTTACGAAACACCTAAATGTAATTAGAATAAAATTAGACGTCAAGAAAATGATGATGATGTAGCTACTGTAGCTAGCTAGCAGGTTTCATTTGCCTGCCTAAAAATACTCCCTTCACTTTTCTCTGCCTGTCAGCCTTTGCTAAAGGACCAATTCTGTTGCGTCGCAGCGTGCGATTTGTTAGCTTTGTCGCGCGTTAGCAGCCCAATACACTGGAGTTTAAATTTGCAAGCAGACCATTAAATGGAACCAGAACCCCAGAAGACAAATTAGCAATCGTGTTAGCTTGCTAATGCAAAACCATTAACACTGGAGTTGTGTTTCCGATTGGAAAAGTCATCTGTTCACGTGACCCGTTTTTGATGTTTTTTTTTAACTGCACTAGTTAATTTGTCAACAGGTCACATTAGTGAGTCCATATGAATTGATTTATAAATTGCTGAGCTTGGAGGGAACATATAGGGTTAGTTGTTTTTTTAGGTACTAATGTTCCAGTATTTGAACATCCATTAGCCTTTATCCATAGCTTCTTTTAATTTGAAAATAATGATTTTGAGCTCACATTAATAGTGGTTAAATCACTAAGTGTCGACTCTGTGATTTGTATTTATTTTTTGTCAAAAAAAAGGTTCTGTTGCAAGAGTTTAAATTCAGGAATCTAGACAGGGCTTTGTTGAATTCCGACATATTTTTGGTCAGATTTGAGTTTTTTTCCATCATAATAATTCCGCCATTTGGTTTAGTTAGAAATAAAAACAGGTGTAAAACACAATTATGTACCTGCTGTTATTTGTTATTTTGGTATTCTGGTCCAGCAATATGCAGAAGTACGTGATTAATTGTGATTAATCGTGATTAATCGTGATTAATTGATTAACTTAGCTTTATGTAAGATAATCTGTTTTTGTTCATTACAGAATATTTTGGAATTTATATACAGGTATGTTTAGGTACAGGTTAAAAACGTGTGGGCTGCTTCTTCAGCAGAACAAATGAACATCGCTAATGATAATCTAATTAAGGCTTCCGTCGGTTTTTGTGTGCGTCTTTATTGTTTGTCAGGTCACAGCTAGTGCCGGAAGATTTATAATCGCCCTCATTTGATAGTTCCGGCACTCGCAATCAGTATCCATGGTAAAAAATGTTTGTGTTCGTTCCTGCTGCCCCATTGTCATTATTCCCGAAAGTGCTGTGAATGACGAAGTGCTTAACGTCTTTGTATCTGGGGGACGCATGAAGCTGATCGGGTTCAGTGCTCTATCAGTGACGAATGTTTCATTCACAAGTCGATCTCATCAGCCCTCTCCATTCTTCTCATAATTTTGCATTTTTGCGAGAGAGGAATAATCCGAATGACTTTGATGCCCGCAGGACGCTAGCTTTGATTTGTATGTCAAAAGTATAAAGATGTTTAAACTAGTTGAGTGCAGGTTGAATTCACTCTTAACGAGGTAACAATTTTGTTTTTCAAATAAATCTAATCATCGAATTATTTTTAATTGCTAGCTCGCTTGCGATTGACACTAATTGACGGTTGTCATGATAATTGCAATTCTCATAATCGCGAGAGTCCTAATCGTGATGATGATGTTCTCTGCTCCGCAGATCTGTGCCAGTGGAGCGCGTGGAGTGCCTGGACGGCCTGCGCCGATCCGTGCAGCGGTGGAGTGAGGCAGCGCTACAGACGACCGATGGCCTTTCCTTTAGGACCCCGCTGTAGTAAACAACAGACTCAGAGCCAGAGCTGCAACACTGGGCTCTGCATAGGTATTTTTGTTGACTTAAAACATGGGTATCAAACTCCCGGCTTGTGGACCACTTCTGGTCCGCGAAATCCCCCAAATAAGGCCCGCAACACAATTCCAATGAGAAATCATTTTGCTCTTGGGGATATTTTGAAATTATTTTTTTATTTTTTATGTGTCCCCCTTGTGGAATGACAGTGGCAGCAGTGGCCATCAACTCATTTGAGTTCGAGGTCCCTGAATAGCTAAACCTTAGCCATGAAAGGTGGCGACTTCTCGTAGACTTTTTCATGTACAATACCGATACGACAACATGGCGTTTTTCACAATACTGCCGATATCAATCCGGTACATTCTTAATTTGTTGTTGCTATGGCGATACTGTCCTTGCTTAAGGCATGTCGCGCAAAGTTATGGGGTAGAATTTGGGCTTAGCAATTGATCGGACGGACTGAAATTGATTTTGATTCTGAAATTTTGATCAATGTTGGACCGTTATTGATCTTGAGTATCTGATTAGGCCATCCCTAAAGGAGTGGTTCCCAAACTTTTTCTGTAGATAGGACTCTAAATATTATTATTATTATTATTATTATTATTATTATTATAACTTCAGATTTCCGCTGACCTTCATGACCATTAACATCACAATTCTTCAATTCCCTTTTGCGAGACAATGAAGGAAGTATAGATAGCATCTGCGATGAGGTGGAAGAAAAATATTCATATTTTGCCTGAAAACACAAAAGCAAAAAAGACCTTG
>NC_024309.1:1755334-1767704 GCF_000523025.1 Cynoglossus semilaevis | reverse complement strand
TTAAAAGAAAATCAATCATAAAGTTTGTTTGTCTCTTCTCGGATTCTTTAAGCCTCCCAATGCATCAAGTACAACTAGACTGAAATATACAAACTTACTTTACAATAGTTAAATCATATTCAGTGTCTGTTGGTATTTAAAATTCAGATAAATCAGCCTTAATGTATCTGCAGTAAAATGTCATTCTCAATAGTTATTGCCCAACTACTACTGCCTAAAAAATCTCTTCCATAGTCCACTAATGCTAATCCTGTCCAAAGGGACATTTCTCATCCTTTTTATTCATGCAGATTGTAAAGGATTTCCCCCCTCTGTCTCAGGTGAGCGCTGCGAAGACAGGGGACGTACCTACCACGAAAGCTGTGCCAATCAGTGTCCTCGCACCTGCGCTGACTTGTGGGATCATGTTCAGTGTCTGCAAGGAGCCTGTCACGCAGGTAACGCCCGGACTCCTTAATACAAGCAGCAGGTTGACATGAATGAAATAGTTTTGTGTTTAACTCTGGTATTTTATTCCCTTCATCATGACTGCTTTTGTTTTTTTTCAGGTTGTCGGTGTCCAGCAGGACAGCTGCTACAGGACGGTCACTGTGTGCCTATTCCGGAGTGTCGCTGCGGCATCCCATCAGGCAATGGGACTCTGGAATACATACCTAAACAAGAGCTAAATATCGACTGTAATACTTGGTAGGTCGTTTTTTTTTTTAGAAGTAATACTTGGTAGGTCGTTTTTTTTTTAGGAAAATGTTATCTATCTATCCAGCCAGCCATCCATCCATTCATCCATCCACCCACCCTATCTATCTATCTATCTATCTATCTATCTATCTATCTATCTATCTATCTATCTATCTATCTATCTATCTATCTATCTATCCATCTATCCATCCATCCTTCCATCCATCCATCCATCCATCCATCCATCCATCCATCCATCCATCCATCCATCCATCCATCCATCCATCCATCCATCCATCCATTCTTCCATCCATCCAGCCAGCCATTCATTCATCATCCATCCTTCCTCCATCCAGCCATCTATCCATCCATCATCCATCCTTCCTCCATTCATCCATCATCCATCCTTCCTCCATCATCCATCCTTCCATCCAGCCATCCATCATCCATCCTTCCTCCATCCATCATCCATCCTTCCATCATCCACCCTATCTATCTGTCTATCTATCTATCTATCTATCTATCTATCCATCCATCCATCCGTCCATCCATCCATCCATCCGTCCATCCATCCATCCATCCGTCCATCCATCCATCCATCCACCCTACCTATCTATCTATCTATCTATCTATCTATCCATCCATCCATCCGTCCATCCATCCATCCATCCGTCCATCCATCCATCCATCCGTCCATCCATCCATCCATCCACCCTACCTATCTATCTATCTATCTATCTATCTATATATCTATCTATCTATCTATCTATCTATCTATCTATATATCTATCTATCTATCTATCTATCTATATATCTATCTATCTATCTATCTATCTATCCATCCATCCATCCGTCCATCCATCCATCCATCCGTCCATCCATCCATCCATCCACCAACATTTGGTTGAAACTTTTAAACTTTTATCTCTTAAACCTTTACATTCAGTGTGTGTGAAAATGGCACTCTGGTGTGCACCAACCTGTCCTGCCCAGTGTACGAGCCCTGGAGCACGTGGAGCACATGCTCCACTTCCTGTGGGCGTGGTCAGAGGACAAGATCCCGCCTGTGCCAGGACAAAGAGGGTGGTCCTCCCTGTGCTGACACTGAACAGATGGAGAGCTGTGACCTGCCGCCATGTCCAGGTCTAGACACGGAGCATTCTCGAAATGATCTCACCTGTTATTGGTTGGCTCATAGAGATGAGGATGAGACATTATAACACAACCTTATTTCCCATCCTCAGTTGGCTGTTTGTTGAGCCACTGGTCTCCTTGGAGCGACTGCAGCGCCACATGTGGCGGTGGATCCTCAATGCGTAACAAGACAGTCCTCAGAAAACCAGAGCTTGGTGGGACGCCCTGTGCCGGTCCGCTTGAACAGCATACCGTGTGTAACACCAACAGCTGCCTGCCGGGTAACACAAGCATGAACGTCATTGGAGCACAATTACTGTGTTAGCATTTTCTAGTCGCAGTAATACAATTATAAAAATGTTGTTTTTCGCAATTAGGCTTTTAATAGATCTGTGTATTTCAATGTGAATAAGACTAAATAACAAGAGGACCTCGGTTTATGATGTCCTCGACCTACGGTGTTTCGTGGTTACGTCGCCATCTCTCATCAAGAAAGTATTGTTGTATCATTCTGACGTACGACTTTAAAATAAGCGGACGATTGTCACGATTGCGCTACATTAGCTTTCTTTCATTTGTATTTTGGGAACTTTTTGCCCTTTATTATGGCTCCTAAACTCAAGTTGGACTCTACTGATGTTTTCATGTGCTAGATTACGATGTTACCACTGTGTTAGCATAAGTAAGTGACATAGGTACTTATGTATAGTATGTGAGTTACATTGCGCGTTAGGAACAGAATTCCAACGTAAGTCGAAGACCCCCTGTATTTAGAAAAATACTTAATTATGAGTAAAATAGAGTATTATAAGAATAATTAATCTTTTTTTCCAGAGTGTCCACATGGGCAGGTGTTCAGTGAGTGTTCCGGTTCCTGTCCATACACGTGCGAAGACCTGTGGCCAGACACCCAATGTTTACTTGGTCCCTGCACACCCGGGTGTACCTGCCTTCCAGGACAGGTCTGGAATCAGTGTTTGCATGTTGTATAGCCACTTTTTTTTAAAGTTTTTTTTACAGTTTCTCTGTTTCCCCTCATAGGTGTTGTACAAAGGGTCATGCATACCCCACACCGACTGTCCCTGTTTGGCGCATTCCCTGCCGACTGGGTTCCAAAGTTTGAACGTTAGCACCGCTGAGACCACAGAAGCTCTCATAGCCCCCGGAACGGCCATCCAGCACCACTGCAATACATGGTAAAAGTCCACACACCATTCATTCACGGGCTGATTTAGCCAACAGGGACATGCTTTGAGCATATACACTGGTATTCGTATTCACTATTTGGATCTAGCCTGCCAAATTAGCCCTAGCTATCATAACTCAGAGGCTGTATCATGTGCCCTGGGGGGGATTATAATTCAAGCTCTAGTAGTGCCTGTGGTAGACCATCATGCAACCCAATGTAGCCATGTATTTTTCCAATGTATCCTGTATTCTCTAGTAGTGCCTGTGGTAGACCATCACCCAACCCAATAGTCCATAGAAATGTATACTGTGGCTGCAATGTAGCCATGTTATTTTTCCAAAGTATCCTGTATTTTTTCTGACTGTGCTCAGGCACTGCTGTACGTCACTGAAACCTAAGCTATCAGGATGGATGCTAAGCTAAGCGACAATAATCGATATCAAGAAGGCACATTTTGCTGAACGGAGGAAGGTTTTGACCAAACAATAAACATAACGTTTGGGACAGATACCCTACTTACTGCTACATGCTCTCGCGGGTTTGATGTGGAAGTTTCGACTGCCACAGCTCCGTCCGCTGGGGCAAGCACAACTTGCATCGCATGATAAAGTTATTGACTCCTATTGAGTCCTCTGCTCCACCGGAGCTCCCCTCTTGGCAATCCTCAAAATCCATTTTTTGTTCAGCACTAGCCATTTTCCAATGACAGGATAGCAGCGCCTGTCGTAGTCAACGTTATCTGGCTACATTATACCTTTCAATTAACGCAGATTGTTTATCCTCACATTTAATTTTTTTACTCAGCAACGGGTTCTTTTCAAATGTAGCGAAGTAAAATTCTCAAAATGAGTCAAAATGTACTTAAGTAGAATTAAAAAATTACAAATTACTAACAAAAACTACTCAATTACAGTAATGTGAGTAAATGTAATTTGTTACTTTCCACCTCTGGTATGTATATATGTGTGTGTCTATACCAAAATATATACCTATATCTGTATATATGTATAAATATTGGATTAACCATTTAACTCCTAAAATATAGCGTACCATCTTAATCTTATGTTATCAAGAAAAACACAGTACAATGAAAATTCTGCCTATGAAGCAGACTGTCATACGACGTCCTCTTCCAGCTTGAGAAATGTTTTATGTATGTTGGTTTCAGCCTCTGAAGTGAAGCGCATTTATTGATTTTAGAGTTATGCCCCTAATCCTTCATACATTTTACATGCGGGGTGATGAAAGTACCGAAAACAGCGAGGGGGATGTAATAAGGATGGTTGACCATGTGTTTAAATGGTCGTGCTAGGGTTCTATAAATAGTACACTGAGGGCATGTTAAAGCGAGGATTGTTCGGAGAGGACAGCGAAACTGTAAATAAACTTGACCCGATAAATATCGGCAGACAGAGGAGACTGCAGAATAAAAATTGAATGTATTTTTAATGGTGTGAATGGGGATTTATGGACCCTTTCTGCTGAGAGAACATGGTCTGACCCCCGACTGAAAACCTCATACACAGTGTTTTTATTGTTATTATGAGACACTGGCAGTAAGATGGCTTCATTTTTTTTTTCTCTCTCTCGAATTATCTTCAGGGGTTTAATGTCCTCTGGCATTTGTCCTTTACTGCACTACTGTTTTTCCAGGCACCCAATTATATTACGGCGGAAGATGGAGTGTGCGCGTGAAACGGACAGTAATGTCCTTTATTAATAATCTTAGTATTGTGTTGTAATGCCTGACTTGGCTTGTAGAAAGATGAGTCTGTTGAGCCTTGATTATTAGGAAATGTGCCCCTTTTTTGAAAATGTACTTATTATTAGGAAATGTGCCCCTTTTTTGATCACTTAAAAACTTAAAAAAAGTACTAAACTGTACCTGTAATGTGTCTTCAATTACACCACATAATGTTATTATTGTGATACACTATGGTTTTTGTGTTGCCGAAAAATCCCCATCAGCTTATTATTGTGATACACTATGGTTTTTGTGGCGCCGAAAAATCCTATCTTTGCACTAGCGCACACAGATCAGTCTGATTATTTTAGTCTCTGTGAATCGCAAACAGCTTGGTAAAATCAAACGGTGCAGTATATCACGGTGAATCAGGTGTTCGTGACTTGCTAGGTTCACTTTTCCAAACTGGACATTTTTAAACACCATCCGTATCTGCTTATGTGATCATTGAAATAACTCCCGTACACATCCGATGATCCTTTGCCTTTGCCTGAGTTGTTTGCCTTTCGTTTCAAACAAACAAAGCTATGCTCATGATGATTGGTCGTTATAAGCCGTGACACCTTAGACATTTGCCTTACACGTAGAAGGTTCTGGGTTTGAGTCCCAGAGGAACCACATGCCTCCCATCGCAGCCTGTGTAAGTTGTAGAGACTCTCATTATGGATTCCCCTACTGGGGGGAATAAGGGACTACAATTTATCATGAGGCCTACAGATAGATTTAAATCAAACAGGTCCAGTCCTTTTTGTGCTGTCACCTCTTACTCTCTAACTGCAACCAAACAAGATAATTCAATATCAGACATTAAATATTCCAACACTAACCGGACTGATCGATGCAAGCTTCTATTTTTAAAATTAGAAATGCTACGTGATCCCGCCTTTGATTATTAACGTGTTTTGAAATCCGAGCACTCGGTGTCTCAGGCGACGTGCACTCAAAACAATTCGCTGTTGTATCGTGTTGTCTTCTGTAACAGATAGTCTGGGGCGCAGTAGACGTTCCGTCAGTTATTTCAACTTTCTGTTTTGATACTGTGCAGCCACCTGTGTCACGTGATATTCTAAACATTTTTTTTTTCTTTTTCCTGCTTTGTTTTCCTCACAACTTTCTCCAGCGTTTGCCAAGGTGGAGTGTTCAACTGCACCTCAGAGAACTGTGATGGTGAGTGATGCTGTACCACAGCTGCATCTCTGGGGCTTCACATGGCGTGAAAGCAGCAGCTTGGTTGACCTGTCATGACAATTACCGACATGTGAACCTTACTATACTTAGTAACAGCTGCACCAACAGTTGGCTTAAATAACCGCGCAGCAGGCAAACACATCACGGCCTACGAATGTTATTTTTGGGTTCGGAATGAATCAAAGAAATTGCAAGGCAGGTTTAAAGTGTTGTAACGATACACTCACAATACATCGACTCACAATATGATATGATTTTATCACGACTTATCATACAAAATGAGCCCCAAAGTACGGTTTATATACTGTAATAAACTAAGTCAAAATTAGCTGAACATAGCCATGAAAGCTAGGGAGGGCTTGATACAACTGTTTCATGTCTGATACTGATACTACAACTTGAAGTATCTGCTGATACTGATATCAGTCCAATACCTTCTTTTCTTCTTCTTCGGCCTTCCGTGAGCTGTCGTTGCTGAGGCGATAGTGTGCCTGTTTACAGCGTGTTGTGCAAAGTTTAGTTGAGCATTGGAGTTTAGCTATCGGACTGCACTCTTACATCCTGATTTGATGAATAGCGCCTTTATAGTGATTCTCATCTGGTAAGGTCACATGTTCTAATGGAATATCCCTTGCGTCACCATTTCGTGTCCAAGTAGAGTTTAGAAAATCATGTGATTGCCTTCATTCATCATTGTAACATTAGTGGTTTTCAGATTCGGTTTGGGTTGATGTAAACACAGGGCAGTCCAACATGGCTGCCTACTCAGTACTGCAGTTCACCCTTGCACAAAGGCAGCAGTATAAATATGTGCCAATATTTCATAATATTAAATAATTTACACAATGCTTTGATGCACAGAGAAAGTCTGAATCAGCTGTCAGCACAAAGTTAACCCTTCGCTAGCATCCCGCTCATAACTGCTGTTAGCATTCAGCTCTACCGCTCACTCCCTTATCTCGTGAATGCGCCGGTGAAAAGGACATTTCTGCTCCAGTGAATGGGCCAGACCCCACGTGTAGTGAGGTCCTCCCTTATGTCAAGTGCTTGTTCTAAGTTTGACAAAGTTTCTTGAGATATTTAAAAGCTTGCTATCAAGCTTTTTAGTTCACATGACAAGCTAGATGTGGATTAATCATGATTAATCATGATTAATTGTCACCGTTATTATTCACAGTTAATCAGAATTGTCTTCATTCCAACATGTGACAATTCTTTTTTTTCTACATACTGCTGAAACAACACTAGAATTTGAGTTTATATTTTAGGTTTCAAGTTTCCCCACAGTGTGTGTAAATGACGGCCTGGGTGTCAACTCTGTTTTACAGCAGCGAACGAGGTGAATTCACCGTAGAATTATTGGATATTTAAATCACGCCCTTTAGCCGACTCGCTAAAATGCTACAACTTCAGTCTGTTAATGTCCTAAATAAATTAATGCGATTCATGTGTTCACTTTGACAGCCGAAATTGAGACGCATATTATGTCGCCCTCTCTTGGTCCTATAAAACTGTCAGAAATGCAGTACATTTAACAGATTTTTTTTCCAAAAGATTTTCTACTTTCTTTTGAATCAATCATGTATGTGCAACAAGGTGCAAACCAACCACAGCGGCTTCCTTAACGTCTGTTTGGGCCGACTACTCTTTAACCTCAGTGGGTTGTTGTCATAAGAGAAGGTACGGGACTGAGAAAAGGCACTCTGCAGTCGAAACAGATCTCCTTGTTCGTCTGTGTTTAAGGACATGCACACGAATAGGTCCTCTCCTGACACTGACACTTTGAATACTGAAAACCCAGAGTGTTTTGGGGGTGTTCTCTCAGTTACTTACCTTCTCCTTCCTTTCCTACTTTTTTACCTACATTGGATATTAAAAAAATGACAACAACACTTTGTCTTCTACTAAAAAGAAACCCGAAACTTTTAGAGACCGCAGAAATATTGAGAAAATATTCATAAACATAATCGATCAACTTAAAAGATCTCTTTTTTTAAAAGGTCTCTTTTTCTCACGGCTGTCTGGCTTCTTCTTCATCCATTCGGCGAAAAAAATTCTGTTCAGTTCTTAGGAATGGCCCATAGGGCTTTTACTTTTTAACAAAAAAACACTTACAACATAATAATATAGCATTTAGCCAGTGATACTCGGACTGTATGTCTATCAAATCGGACTCTACTATACCCACCAAGTATTTACAATTAAATAGCACAATTATATAATTAGATTAACCATTAAGAGATCAAAGTAGGGGTTCCCAAACTATGGCCTGCGGGCCGATTATAGCCCATTTTGCTTTTCAATTCGGGCCATCACCTATTGGTTCAAAATAAAGTAAGGGCTGCCATCATTTAGCCTTTTTTGCTGCATTACCCAGCTCTTCCACTGGACCAATAGAGGGTACACTCAAGACATAATTTTTAGGTTTGCTTATATATTTTTTTTCGCTTTCACTCTCTCTCACATTTTGCCACTAGGGAGGTCCAATATTAACTTTGGTTAGCCAATATTATCGGACATCCCTATTTGTCACTAATTTGAATCCTTCAGTAAGGATTGAATAGGTTAATGAGTGGAAAGGAGGAAACCAGACTGATGCTAAAGTTGGCACTAAATCCATAGAAGCTGAAGGATGTTGTCTCCCGCTCTAGTGGACTGTGTCTGGTCCGGCTGGTCGCAGTGGAGTCCATGCTCTTCCAGCTGTGGCGGAGGTCTGCAGAGCTCGTCCAGAAGTGTCCTGGAGCCCCACCAGTACGCAGGGACCCCATGTGAGGGTCCGGACCACCGCACCAGAATGTGCATGGCCCCCGACTGTGGTGAGTGAATAGGGATTGGCTTTATTAATGATTGAAATTGATTAAGCTGCAAATCTGTTTAAGGGGGAAATTAAAGGAAAGGAAACACGGTGTGAATCAAATGCACACACATGTCATGGGACCTTTCGTTAGCTTTAGCCAGCTATTTTGTTTTTGTTTCTTTTTTTTTTAAATACAAAGGCAATAGAAAATACCACCTTAATCTACTCATATCATCTGCTATAATTCCAATGGGATAGAGAAAAATAATAAGTATCAAGGTTCTTTTGCACTTTGACAAAAACATGTGCTCAACCAGTAGGTTGCGGTCTGCCAGTAGATCGCAAAGAATGTATTGGTAGATCCTAAGCATTCAAAATGAAAAATATATATAAATATAATTCTATAATGTGTAGTATTGACTATATATTGCATGCATGTTGTTGTAGTATGTTCAGTTTGTATGATTAAATATATATTTAACATTTTTAGTGGGTAGGTATATCACTTTAGCCTAGTCATTTGAATAGTTGCTCCCGAGCCAAAATAGTGTGTACACCCCTGTTGTGTTGACTTTTAAGCCTCCCTTCTCACTCCCTCCTCCCTGCAGCCTGCCCTGACGGGGAGCAATGGAGGAGGAAAAGGGTGTCCGAGGATGTCCAGCTGTGCGAGAGGAGCTGCGAGGAAATTTACACCACCTCTCCGGTCAACTGCACTCACGGTGGTGAGGGCTGCGTGTGCGAAGAGGGGCTTTATCGGAAAACGGAGGGCAAGTGTGTCATCCCGGCACTCTGCCCCTGCCATGACCGGGGCGTTCTGCGAGAGGTATATAAATAACCCACCATGCCTTGCTTATTGTAGTGTGCGTCTGAACCTCACTTCTGTGCAGTGTTTATGGCCATCACCAGTCACCCCCTATTGTATTACTTACTCATAAAGAATTGCCTTTTTAGAAGATGAGTGACGTGCCCTGTGGGCCATATTACACCACAATGCCTCTCCAGCGCTCCACCTCATCAATTATGTAGCCGGTGTCGTAGAGAGTGAGCACCCTGACCGCAACTGGGCAAGCCTGCGAGGAATTATTTATGAAGACCGGGGATATTATAAGATTATAAAAATTAATCACGCACTGACAAGAGGTCAAATCCCCCCTTTTGATTCGTCTTCCTTGGGACATTCTCTCGCCTTTTCATTTGCTCTCTTGTCTGGGGTTTTTCTTCTTCCTTCTTTTAAACGTCACATTCTTCTGCTTTCTTCACATCAGTCGTTAGGCTCTTGGGATCCTTTATCCCCGACTTTTTTTTTGTATTCTCACTGTAGACATTTCAGATAATCTGTCCCATCACCTCTGTCTCTCTGGGTCTCTCTCTTTATGTCTTTCTGTCTTCGTCTTTGGCTTGAGTTGGCTAAAGACCCACTAGGGCAGTGGGATAGGACCCTTTTTTGACTCGTGACACCACAAATTTCTGGCAACCCCAGAGACATTTCAGTAGCTGTCACTTGGGCTGTCAGGTGATCGCAGCCGTCAATCAAAATGCGCTAGCACCAATATTTTTGTGCATTTTATTTGAACTCAATTTATATTCATGAAAATGAAAGAATACAGCTTTTTAAGATTGCGAGTGTTTTAAACCGTCATTTTAAAAAACAACCCCATTTGAATTTCAGACTACCCCACGTGGGGTCCCGACCCCAAGGTTGAAAACCCCTGCACCAGGGTTTCTTGTTGCCTATCAGTGTATGGAACTCTGTAGTAGTGGCTAAGGACATAAAAAACTAGACATTTCAGATAATCTGTCCCATCAGAAAAAACTCTCCTAATGACTCCCTCTGCTAAATGACACACTAAACATATAATACAGTCTGTGTTGTGTGTTGTCGTATATAAACTGCATTTATAATCTGAATCATACACAACAGAGCAGCAGGAACTGCAGCACATTCACGAGAGGAATAGATCCTCAGCGCAGAGCAGTTTTTCTTTGGTGATTTTGCTCTGACAGACATCATAGTAATTGGCTGTTGGGGCGAAAACAAAAGTACCTGCATGTATGGGTCTGCCCAGTAACTGAAAATGTTGTTTGTGTGTGCGAGCCAGGCTGGATCAGAGTGGGAGGAGAGCTGCACATCCTGTCGATGCGAGAACGGGAAAAAACAATGCGAGCTGAGGTGCCCCGCACTCCACTGTGCCGAGGTGAGACACGATACACACCTGGGGGTATGGAATGTTGTTTAATGGATGTATAAATCTACAAATGTGTTTGTGAAAAGGAATCATCTTCATTTTTTATCTGTGGAGATTCTCATCCAGGTAGTATTATCCAAAAGTAGTTACATCAAGGGTTTGGGTTATTTTTTTTGTCATTGTGGCCAAATATGGGGAAATTGTGGACCAAAAGTGGCCCCCAGGCCAGAAGTTTGAGACCCTGGGACTTGTCACTTTCTCTCTCCTTATCCATCTCTGTAAGTTAGATTGTTCGTTATAGCAAACGGACAGAACAGCACAATATTTCTCCAAGGCGAGGAAATGGGTTCGGATTGGTACTATCCACGCAACATCTCAATTACTCTGAGAAAGAGACAAGAGGCGGCGCTCTCCTATGAAATATGTGTGGGGTACTTCTCTTGAAGTCTCCAGCCAAAGTAGATCAATACCTGATGGTCCACATCTCCCACTGCTCCGCTCGCCATCTCTCTTTAGGGGTCGGCTAAACAGTCACATCATATTGATTACTGTAGCGGCGGTTGAAGTTTTGAGCGGTAAAATTAAGGAACATTATCAGTATCTCAAGTGTGTCTTGCGGTACTATGAAACAGTTGAATACGTGGGGACGTTACTAGGATTGAGAGATGGGAGCAGTTAGTCCCAGGAGTGTGTTTCGAAATGCACACGCACCAGAATATTTCATCACACCTATAAAGGCTTTGTCGCTTAAATTATTATTTAAAGAACATTCATCAGAACCTGTTATCGGGTTCACCGTCTTTTTGCCTTTTCTCTCCCAGGATATCTTTTTTTTTATTCAAAAAATAAGCCAAAAGTAATGTTAAAATAGACAAGTACTATATATATATATACCATATGTACATATATATATATATATATATATATAATACAGTATATACAGTGGAACCTTGAGATACGAGCATCCCAACATACAAGTATTCCGAGATACGAACAAGCCTTTGAGCTAATTTTTGCTTCGCGATACGAGTAAAGATTTGAGATACAGGCACCCTTACAGATGCCGACGCTAGGTGGCCGAGACTTTGGAGCAGCCGACGCCGCCTCACTCGTTCACTTCGCGTGTTCGTCGACTTCCGTACGCATCTCCCGCGAGTCACCCGTATTGTGTTTGCGTTATCTAGGTGATTTTCTTTCTACTTTGTGCATTGTTCTTCGTAATAGTGAACAGTCGTGAGAAAGTGAGTGGTAAGTATGGTAGTGAGAAGAAGAAACGTACGATGACCATGGAAATAAAGCATGAAATTTTCAATAAGGTACGCTACGGAATCAAGTGTCTACATACGTTATTTCTTATGGGAAAAAATCATTTGAGATGTGTTTATGTGTATACACACACACACACACATATATATACTGTATATATATATATATATATATATATATATATATAT
>NC_024309.1:1744131-1755241 GCF_000523025.1 Cynoglossus semilaevis | reverse complement strand
ATTTATATATATATACAGTATATATATTCCACCTACAATTAGAGGGCTAAGGACTATTTTAGGGAGGCTAAAGCACCCTTGAAAATTGACTTAACGTCATAACTATATTTTTTATCGTCTGAAAAACAGTGCCAGTCAGAAAGTGCATGGTCATGTGTATATTTTCAGTTATTGTCTAGCCGTCTTGTTGGAGACGGTGGGCTGAGCAGTCAATTATGTATGTTCTCTGTAGGGCCGGGGGTAGATGAGGAAAAAATAGTCTGGACATAAAATATGAATTGTACTCTGTAGTCCTTGATACAGGTGGAACAGTTGTTACTGCATAAATAGATTAGATGGATTCTGTCCAGCTCTGCTCCATCCAAAAAAAACAAACATGATTTTTACAAATTTAAAATAACACTTGTCATCCTATCAATGTTTTTTTTTTGGGTTTTTATATGTAATGTCTCTCATCTGCTTGACTTCAAAATCGATACCACACATTTTAGCCTCACATCTCATCATCTGTCATAGTCCATTTCAGGGATACAGGGAGAGTGAGAATGAGCATTTGGTTCTTTCAACCACTCAACCTCCGGTACCGAACTGTGGATCGTTTAGTACCGGGCTGCACAGAAAGAATGAAAAGAAGTTTTATTTCAAATTCCTTCAATAGTCATTAGTCTGCAAGGTACTTTATTTTGAAAAATGATCACGTCCGCGCTCCTCTATATGAATTATAATGTAATAACTAGAAAGTAGGAACCAAAGTGAATAATTAAAATAAAAATATATAATTTAAATGCTTTCAAAAATATCTTCAACTCGGCTGGTATACATGTCTTCCATTAGGACCAGGTCCATCAGTCTTTGGATTTTGTGAAGAAAGTATCTTTCTGGGAATGAAAAAAAACAACATTCATTTTGTTGTAAGGTTGCATGTTTCATGATTTTGTCAATGGGCAACTCCTTGTGGTAATAGTCTGTTATGGTCACATAAATCAAACTTAAGTTACACGACTTAGGTTACAAAACAATATTTAGTCATCGTAAAAATACAGGTACATACATGGTGTCTTCGGTTTTACGACATTCTCGACCTGCGGCATTTCGTAGTTACGTCGCTTTCTCCTATGAATTTAGTAAGAAAGTCTTGTTTCATCATTCTGACCTATCACGTTAAAACTCAAAACTGAACTGAGAGGTGTGGAGGAATATGTTGTCATATGACACTATACGCAGATGACACCTTTGTTTATATTCACCTTTTTTTTTTTTGAACTTTTTTTGGATGTTTTGATGTCCTATATTAGGATGTTAGCACTATGTTAGCATAGGTGATTGACATAAGTACTTATGTGCAGTACCAGTTTCTTACCAGAAAACCAGTTACATCACACTATAGAAACGGAACTCCCCTTTTCCTCCTCCATTTTTTTTTCATTTAAATATTTTCTTCCCTATTTATTTTTCACATCTTCAAGTCTGTGTTACTAAAATCAGACCTACTTTTTATTACCCTCCCAAGACTCAGGTGACAAATGAAGTTTGTGGAATTTAGGCCGACTGTGAAAAAAAAAAAAACATCTACCAAAACAGATGTATTAAAATGCTCTTCCCTCCATAGTTACGAAATGGAGGGAGTCACTGTGGCAATAGGAAAAAGTCCTGTGTCTCATCCTTGACACAATGAGCTGAATTTATATCTTTAGCACAGCAGTGCTGTGTAAAGGGCCGGGGTAAAAATAAATTCTGCTGACACCCAGAACTTTAAGTAGAGGTTAATTGCACAGTGAGCTCCAGTCAGTAGGCAGTCGGCCTGTGTAACACCTGCAGTTTTCGCAGCTCTTTATGTTTTTTCGCCTCGTTCAATTGAGGAGATATTTGTGCAAAAATATTCAGATCCCTCGGGAACACAACACCATGCAACACCAGTGAAACCAACGCTCAGCGTAAACAGAACAATTGGGTATTTTAAGGGTACATGTGGTCCTCGACGTACGTACGAGTTCCGTTCCTACAATGTGGTGAGACTCCATTTCTGCCGTAACTCATCTACACTAATACAGTAGTAACATCATAATCTAGGTCACATGTGTCAAACTCAGGCCCGGGGTCCAAATCTGGGCCACAGTGTAATTGTTTGTGGCCCGCGAGATCATATCAAACGTGTGCTAAAATTGGCAAGCCAGTATATAGCCGCTATATACTGACAGGTTTTGTAGTATTAGCGGTGTATGCGCTATGTTATAGCACATGCATTTTGTTGTAAAAAAAGAGATTTACATTAAAAAATGTAAGATTTGATCGAGAAGGGAAGGGGAGACGTCAATTTTCCGAAGAATATTAAGTTTTGCCCACAACTTCTTCCCAGTTTTTAATTTTGGCTCACTGTGAATTCTAGTTTGAAACCTCTGATCTAGGTCATAAAAACACCAGGAAAGTCTGACTTACGCTTAGAAGCCATAACGAAGGGCAAAAAATTCCCAAAAAAAAAAACCACAAAGGAAAGAAAGCCAATGTAGCACAAGCCAATGTATGGTCTGACACCAGTGGATGTAAACCAAGGCGTCTTCTGCGTATAGGCCAACTAGCCTTCTTTGTTGTTTTAATGCCGTATTCGGAACAAGACTTACGTAACCCCGAAATTCCACAGGATGAAGATGCCGTAAACCAAACCAAACCCCTGTACCTTATTATAGCTGAGCAGTGGAAACCCTGATGCTAATGCTAGGTCCATTACTATGTGTATAATATGGTCGAATCAGGTGAAAAGAAATATAAAAAATTTAATGCAAATTGATTGTTATGCTAGGTCCATTACTATGTGTATAATATTGTCGAATCAGAAATATAAAAATTTTAATTACCACAAAACACCATGTTCTTGTTCACATTTAGGAAAAAAAAATTTGAAATGTCAAATGTCCTTATTTTACACGTTTTCCCACTTCGCACAAAGACACACCGTCGATGCTTCTTATATCGAAGAGCTTAATGTGCTCCTCCATGTGACCTCTCAGCTCTTAAGTGAGTGGGCTGCTCTCGCCCCGAGGGAAGACTGATGGCGGTGAAGAGTGGGCGGAGAAGTTCTGGGGGTTAACAGTTATAAGCAGTGTGTGTCTGTGGTTCAGATATGGGGGAAGATTGATGAATTTTATCGTGCCGAGCTGAAGCTGGTGTTGTTAGTGGTTCTGAAGATGGCTGTCGCGTCGCGTCTGACTCTGTGCGGTAACTGCAGCTATTCTCAGACTCAGGGAACGCCACGGGCCAGCCTGCTTTATTGTCACTCCTCTGGATTTCTCCTCCTCAACTGTTTTACTCCTCCTGTGCCTGTCCTACGTCTCCTTACACCCGCTCTGTGTTTTTTTTTTTCTTTCTCCCTATTTGTGCCTTCACTTTCTTGCCTTTTCTCCCTGTCTGCTTTTTCTGCCTGTCTGATTGGTCCATATGCGGCATCCTCTCTCTCTGTACTTTTTCTTCACATCTGTTCATGCTGTCACCAAGATACATGGCACAGGCACGGTGCTGCATGAAGCCATATGTGCTCCATCTTGCGTGTTTTATGAGTCTACACGTTTCCTCGACTAGTGGTTTCCACGAAAGAATCATCTTCTCAACTGATACAAAGCAAAATAAGCAGGAGATGTGCTAATTTGACGAACGAGGTCATTGTTGCAGTTTTGATGCATCCTGTTTGAAAAGAACTCCAGATATAGTAAGTGCACATTCACATTATGATTAGGGCTAGGTATCACCAGGTAGCTCGCGATGTGATACTAGCACGACACAGTAATAACTTGAGATACTAGCATAACCCGTTCCAGGACTGAGCTTGTAACTCGAGGTGCTCATATCTCAAATCAATTTTTTAATAAATAATGCACAAAATAGAGAGAAAATCACGTAGATAACGCAAACACAATACGGAAGACTCGCGTACAGAAATTGACGAACACATGAAGCGAACGAGTGAGGCGGCGTGGGCTGCGCCGTGTGCTCGGCCACCTAGCGTCGGCGCCTGTAACCCTGCTCAAATCTGTACTTGTATCTCGAAGCAAAAATTTCCTCGAAGGCTTGCTCGTATCTCAGAATACTCGTATGTCGGGACGCTCGTATCTCGAGGTATTACTGTATTTTGATTGCCCATGATAGCGATTCTGCAATAATTGTTATATTGCAATACATTTCGCACGTTCAAATTTTTTTTCAGCAGAGGAAATTTTTTTTCCTCTGCTGTTCGCTAATCCTCCACCTTGGACCGTTTCCTTCTTCGTCATCATCATCTTCTTCTTCTTATGATTTCCCGGCAGACTTTCTACTGCAGTCGACAACACAGACTCTCATTAATGCTTAGCGCCACCATGTGGATGCTTGAAATAGGCAGCATGTTTTTGTGAGAAAATCTGTTAAGAACAAATATGTTTATTGTTTAAAATTTTTGGCCCTGGTGTATCGATAACATACCACAAGGCGAAATATGGCGATATATCGTAATGTCAGTATTTTCGCACGCCCCCCAATGACGACATGATCTTGACTTATGACCTAATAAGGGTCTTTTATATGGGACTGAAAGATTAGAAAGTCTATATTTATTTAATTCCAGATATCTATTTGCTCTGATAATAATAGCCATCGCAATATTTTTGGTTGCACAGTATTTTATATAGAGTATTCTTCATCTTCGTGATGGTACTTTGGCGTGTTGTCTGCGAAGTTATCAGTAAATGTCTGTTTGTTCTTCATTCTTCCACGTTCTAAGTGAGCTGTTGAATCACCGGGACAGCCTCGTCTGCGAATTTCTTTTTTTTTTAACTTTCCAAAGAATGAAAAAAGAAGACAAACCATGTCTCTCTCCATCTTTCTCAGGGGGAGGTTAAGGTGGAGGAACCAGGCAGCTGCTGTCCAGTCTGTAGAAAACAGTTTCCAGGTGAGTGCAGCTGAAAAAAAAAATACGATACGAAAGAAGAAAATGTAAAAGAATAAATGTTTTAAACCAATTAAAAGTGAATAATATGAGCAGAAATCAAGTTTAGACCCTTCTTTTATGTCATTTATGTCAATTGCCTCAAGAGATGGCAATTAAACACTGTTAAAAAACTGATAAAAACACATTCTCTCTTACTTCAGAATACTCCATTTGAATATTCTACAGCTCATTTTAGGTGGAGTAAAAGCCATTTGCCGTGGTGCCCAATTAGGGAGCGATGACATTACTTAACCTACATTGAAGCTTTAATCTCTCTCCCTGTGGAGGAAATGTCACGGGCTGTAAGAGGCCATGACAATGTCATTGTGCTCGGTGGAGGGAACTCTTTATAGTTGCTTTTATTCTCCCCACTTTTCATGCAAATGACGACGAAAAATAGCCTCTGGCTTCTCACATTCATACTCTTTTAAACCTTTTTGTATCACCTCGCCTTTCGCTGTTCGCTCCTTTTAACTCCTCTGTCCTGTTGTTCTGCGTGTCCTTCAGAAGAGCCCGTGTCTGAGTGTCAGCGCTACATGCAGGTCAGGAACATCACCAAAGGGGGTTGCCGCCTCGACAACGTGGAGGTCAGCTTCTGCAGGGGGCGCTGTCTGTCAAGGACCGATGTCATTCTGGAGGTACGGAGAGAAAAAAAAACCCAAATACTCGCACACACAAGCACCGAACGATGTAGCTCCTTAGACGTCTTGAGGCGACTGACCGGTATTGACATCAACGTGACTGACAACTGGTTGCCCAAAGCAGATCAATACATGACACAGTGGACTAATGGGACCTGGATGAAAAACAGCTGGTTATTCCATTAGGGAGAAAGAGTCTCTTGTTTTTAACCATATATTCAAATGTCCGCAGTATTTATTAAACAAATTGCGTCATGTATTAGGATTAAATTGGCATTTTTTGGACACCGAGTTTCTATAGTAATGACCAAATGAAAAATGTAAAAGTTTTGGAAGGTTCTGCAAAGGGACAGGAAGCTTGAGATACGAAAAAAACTAAAAACCAATTCATTCTTTCTAGCCACCCAGAACTATCTAAACATCAAAAACATAAATATAAACATAGATATAAACAAATATATTCATAAGTTAAAATATAAATAAACCACTGACCCTCGATTGGTTAAAGATAACCAAGCGGAAGACAGTGAGCGGGCAGGGCGAGTGTCGGAGTGTAGGTATGGAACTCCAGGGTTCACCTCCTGGGCAAGATCGAATCCCAGTTTGGGCGGTTGGCGCCATTCAGTGGACTCACCACCCGCAGGAAGGTTTAGGGGGTTGGTATGATGCAGTGTGATTTGGGTGGCGGTCATGGAGACTGCTGCTTTCGCGACCCGGTAACAGATAAGCGAACGAAAATGGATGGATGGATGGATGGATGGATATTTTATTAAACACAAAAAGTTTGTGTCAAACTCGGCAGTTGCATTAGCATCAGAGCTCCCGCCTTCCCCATGCCGTACGACTGATGGATGCAAGTCCTCGGTTGAGCACTCGTAACTAGATATTCCCTCGTATCGCGAGTAAAATCTTGCAATAGTTGCAGACCCGTAACATGGAATAGTCGGTATTTCGGGAAGCTCGTATCTAAGGGGTCCACTGTATAGGCATAAGCACCTATGTCACTCACCTACGCTAACACGTCATAAAACTCCGATATTAAAAAACAGCAGAAGAGTCTGATTTACGCGTAATGAATGAACCAGAATGAAGGGCAAAAAGTTCCCTATAAAAACAGCACAAACGGAAAGAAAATCAAATTTAGCACAGTTCAATGTATGGGGTACGACCTGCAAATGTTTAGGATTTACCCGAAACGAATAAACAAACGAATAGACAAAATAATTGACATAGTGTTGGGTTCTTCTGATTCTACTGAAATCTCTCTATGTGTGAGTCAGATCCCTCGTGTTCTTTTATGGATCAATAGTAGAAGATTTATAGGCTTAACTCGTGTTTATTACAGAACTTTGCCCTTCTTCTTCTCAGTAATTCCAGTCATTTTTCCACTCTTTGTCACACAAACGCTCAGTTGTTTTCCATTCCTGAAGCTTCACTTTTCACTAGTTAATCACAGGGCACTAAGATTTTCACTTTTATTTACTTAAAAAAAATGCAAAATTGTTTCATTACAAGATTTTGTTGCGGCCCACATATTAGGGTTCATGGGCCAAAATGGGCCCACGGGCCAGGCGTTTGAACCCCCCCCCCCTGCAATGACTTAAACACTGACCATAAAAATACAGAAAGCATGAAAGAGAAGGGATGGGATGTGATCGTCATGAAGACAAGTTCGTACGACAGCAGAGAGACACGTGTTCAGGTCGTGAACAAAGCTGTCCACGATTCTGTTACTTTTCTCTGTTGCTGTTCTTCTTTTTTTTTTTTTTTGTCACCTCGTTACCATGGTGACTTTGTATTTTGGTATCTCTGCATGTGCCCCATGTAAAAATAGAGTCAATCACGCTGGAAGATTAGTGAGAATAAACATCAGCTTTGATTAATGCGTTATAACCTCCTGTTGCTGTGGCAACCAGGGTTGGTAACTAGTGACTAGGCAGCACAGAGAAGTCCCCTGTTCATTGATCAGCCGGAGCGGGAGAAGGCATTACATTCACAGAGGAATCACATGGTCCCTAGTGTTAAGGCGCACACACACTTTCAGTAATAACTGCTATTTCCCATCGAAGCTGGATGTGTTCTTGTTATTGGACTCCCTCCCTCCTCCTCACTCTTCCTTCCTTCATATGATCTATCATCTGTGATGCCTTACATTGTATTTTCTCCTCTATCTTTGTTTTTTTTTTGCCTCCACTTATTGGACACAGGAGCAGGACTGAAATCTCCCAGCTGCTTTCTGTGTAGCAAGCAAAACACAACGTCTGCTTGTATCTGCAGAGAGAGACACAAAAACGCAAAATTTAAATCAGTTGTAACTGGAAGATTGTATAGATCAGGGGTTCCCAAACCCTGGTCCGTGGACCCGTACCAGTCCGTAGGTCATTTGGTACCTGGGCGCAGTGGGACACAGTAAAAAAAAATGTCTGGTCTGTAGAAATGGGTAGTACTGGCTGACCAGTCCCTGGAACAAAAAAGATTGGGGACCGCTGGTATGGATGTAACTACTCCATAACAGACTAATACATGTTTCTGCAATTGATTATTATTTGATTGATTATGAAAGATGTTTAATTACTTAAGTTAAGAAACTCTGCTTCCTGGACTTTACTAAATGCTTTTTAAGCTCCCGCGGGCCACACAAAACAGCTTGGCAGACCACATTTGGCCCCCAGGCCTTGAGTTTGACATGTATGTTTTAAAACGTCCTCCATACTTATTGCTACAGCTAGCGTAGTGTAGAAAACAGTCTTCTTCTCTGTATATTGGAGCTTGTTTAAGAACTGACTCATGCGTTACCGCCACCACATGGTCAAAAGCTGCATTGTAACTGAGCTGCTAATGAATAACATATCTGTGGTGTCTTCCGTTGTTAACATATGCAGTTCCCTTGCGGCTCATAGATGGCGTTGGTGGCCCTTATTTGGCCCACGACCCTGTGTTTAGAAATCACTGGTATAGAGCTTTTGGTTTAGTTTAGAATGTCAACTTACCGTTCTGATTTTTTTTTTTTAAATATCTGGTCAAAAAATGTTTTCCATATATATATAAACAATTCACAGTTTGTCAGGTTTCTGGGTTAAACGTAATAAACACAGACTCATCTCAAAACACCAGCAAACCACTGTATGACGGCTTTACCAATGTAATGCTCCAAGTGCTCATTGTGCTGTCTTACAGCGTGAGGTTCAAAAGAGAGAACTCTGTGATTGATGCAGGGCAACCTTAACTGATCTGCGTGTTCCAGAGTGTTACCCCGAGGATGTCTCAGAGACCAAACTGGAGCAAAGAGCGGACAGATCACAGTCTCAGTCTGTGTTTAGTTCAGTCAAATAGGCTTATCCTTATGGCCTTTCGGATTCCTACATGTAAAAACGTACATCTTTTCCCTATCATAATTTCAACCTTTTTCTATAAGACTGCACACCACAGAGTTGTAGAGCAGGGTCGCATATTTGGAAACTAGCAAAAACCTACTTTACATGATATGATTTTTCAGCCTTTACATGATCATCATTTTAACATCTCGTTCTTTTTTTTTTTTTTCCTAAAACAAATTCCATTTGAATGAACCTTGTCTTAAGTCAGTAGAAGAGGCAAAGGAGCATCCCTCAGAATTATACAAACAAGGAATTATAGTCATTGTTCATTTTACAGAAATATATAGAGCATTGGGGCCACAATGAGAATTAAAAAATATTACGAGAATAGAGTGGAAACGTAAAGAGAATAAAGCTCGAAATGCTAAAAAAAAGTTGTTACATTTCGAATAGTAAATTTACCCCAAAAAAAGACGTAATTTTTTGAGAAAAAAAAGCGGTAATGTTGTGAGAAAAAACATGTTGATTTATGCTAATAGTCAGACTTTAATGAGATAAACAGGATATATTAGACATTTGATGATATGCGGTTTAATGAGATTTTCCTTGGGCACGACACATGACTAATATTACGACTTTATTCTCTTAAATGAACAACTTTTTTCTTATAAAATTACGTTTTTTCTCGTATCCTTCGAACTTATTCAACTACAATCTTGTAATTGTTTTTTATTTGCACTGTGGCCCTAATACTGTCGTAAATAATTATATTTTGTCTTTAAATCTTTTGACTTACCCTTTATTAGCAAACTGAGGAAGGAGAAAAGAAGGTATTGGATTTGTATTGGTAGCTTAAGATACTTTGGTCAAAGATGGTTTCAAACGAGGGGTCTTGAAACGTCCTTCAAGAGTTGACCTTTTCCAAGGACTGCTCCCGGAAAAAAACCCGCAAAGATGGTTTCAAACGAGGGGTCTTGAAACGTCCTTCAAGAGTTGACCTTTTCCAAGGACTGCTCCCGTAAAAAAAAACGAAAAAATCCAATGAAGGACAAATGAATAGCTCGACTGCATTTAGTCGTGCATTCCTTTTATTCCTTTGACAATTTTAGACACGTGAACATCTGCGGTTTTCTTAACTTTCTGGTCTTCTTGAATGCATCGCTGCTAATAACAGAAAGAAACCATGTCAGCATAACAGTTTTATCCGCCGCTTTGTGTTTATTATTTTTAGACTTAGAAGAAGTTGACTTAGCTTAGCGCAGCATGTTATAAAAAGCAATTCACTAATGCATAAAATAGCTCATAGAAAATCCAGGCTGTGGCTGACGGTGTGGATTTAGGGATGCTGCGTAAACATGGCCGTGCATAATGACATCACCATAGGGTCAGGCATGGGAAAACTAAGGTCCAGGGGCCGCATGTGGCCCGTTTGGCTTTTTAATCTGGCCCAAACATTTCCGAATTATATCATTTCTTTATATTATCATTATACCTCTGCCTTTTCCCTGCAATACCCATGTTTCCACAATAGATGGCGGAGAAAATGATAAAAGCATTTTAGCATTTTAGCATTTTAGCCTTTATGCATGACTTTTACATGTCATCTTAGTTCACACGAACGCACACGAAGATCTATCTGCTCCTGACCCAGCCCCCCGCCGTAGGGTAAAAGGTCCAGTTCAAGTAATTCTTCTTAAGAATTTTTGATTCAATTCGATATTGATTACTTTTACCAACAATATACACCTTCATAAAAATTACACATAAACTGTCCTGTTTGATGACTTCTTCTTTTAAGTAGCACATGCTTGCTAGGCTCTAAATAGAAACAAACATAGCATTGTGGCTGTTTCCAGTAGTGATGGGCGATACCGTTAGAGTTGTTGATTCAATACGATACCGATGACTTTTTTTGGAATTTTTTTTTTTCCCGATACTGATTTGTTTTTACATAGTGTAACCTAAATGGTAGCTACCATTAAGGGACAAAGATGTCTAGTGAACATGATCACATGGAGTCACTGCTCTCCTCTGGTCAGTGGTCATGGTGACATGAATGGATCAGTTACCGGAGGGTGTTGAAGCACAAAAGCCTGTATGTAGTAAGTTACCCTAAAATATGTGGAAGGGACACTTTTCTTGATTTATTACCTAGTATCCATACTTTATGCGAGTAAACAATACCCAATTGATACTCA
>NC_024309.1:1736262-1743997 GCF_000523025.1 Cynoglossus semilaevis | reverse complement strand
ACATCACTGTCTTCTTCTCCATCTTTCTGCACAGGAGCCGTACTTGTTGTCGGTGTGCGAGTGCTGCAGTTACCGTCTGGATCCGGACACTCCCGTGCGCTTCCTCAACCTGCGGTGTGAGAACGGGGAGAGTGAGCCCGTTGTCCTGCCCGTCATTCACAGCTGCGAGTGCACCAGCTGTCAAGGTTAGGAGCAATGAAAGGGAATCAAGACAAATGGATTTGCTTGTACATCCATCGCGTCGGTGCGAGAGGCGTTCTTTAAATATATGTTAAAAAATGTGCAACACATATTTACATAGTGGCTGCACAGGTAGGTCAACCCTGAGGGTCTATTCGACATATATTATATATATTAGCCAGGACGCCACCACTGTACAAACCAGTGGTTTTCAATTTGTTTCTGTCACGCCCTCCCCCTCCCCGTCCGGGGTTAGGGCAGTGGTTTTCAATTATTTTCTGTCATTCCCGCCCACCCCCGCAAATTGAAATACTATTGAGAACCTGATGACTTATATTTTAACTGTACAAACCACTGTATGAGTTGCTGCCCCCTAGTGACTGTAGGCTTGTTATCATTCAAACATTACAGCAGTAGTACACTGCCATATTCCATTGGAAGCCCCTCATGCCCCCCCAGAGGGGGGGCCGCCCCACTATTTGAGAAGTTCTGGTACAAAGTAGCTGTACAACAAAAAACAAGTGATGAGCAACAATTGAACATGAGCCACAAGTCTGGTTTCCCTTCATCAAGAGATCCTCCTCTACTACACTCAGGCATTAAATCCTAATATATATATGTGACATATGATGAGTTTTTATATCTATAGTTATAACTTAACCAGGCAAATCACATTACCACAGCTGCTAAAGACGCAGCTCTGCCGCTCGAGCTAGTGTGTAGCCGCTTAGCGCAAAAAGGAGCAGATTGACATTAAATTATTAAATTGATTATTCTGGGGGAATAAAATAAAAATCTAAAAGTTGATGAGTCATTACATATATTTTTTTAGCAAAGTCAGAGGTTAGCTGAGGGGGTTACCCTGCCAGAAGCTAATGCGGTTTTGGGAGGGGGGCTTCGGCATGGAAAAGTTTGGGAACCCGTTGGTCGAAATGACCCACATTTACTTTGATTTTATAATCAATACAAAGACATGACTGTTCTTTAGATTCCATAAATTTCTGAGCATACCGATCAAAAGAATGTTGTGTGATTAATGAAAGTGTTCCTTTATTCTAGAACAGGCCATGAGGAGCACTCATATGACCGAACACGCAATAGATGTGCCATCCTAAAAAAACCCCCAGCACATCATTATACAGTAGATAGTGCAGCTGTTGTTAATGCAAATGTGAAGAACTATATACCAGCTCATCGGAAAAGTAGTGTTCCAGTTTAATAAATATAAACAGTATACATATTATTGACATTTCCAGAGAAGAGAGTGGTGAATGTTTGGATTTCATATGAAAAAAAAGAACAGTGACATTTCCAGAGAAGAGAGTGGTGAACGTTTGGATTTCATATGAAAAAAAAAGTGAACGATTTTAGCTCCTGAGGTGTTCGTTTTGCTTTCAGGAGCTCTTCAAACTGTCTGTGTTTTCACTAATTTATTGCACTGCATCTGTTCCACTTTGTCAAAGCTATGGCTCCACATTGTGTGTAATTTGGTTTTTAACTAAGACGTCAATTTTTGGAAGGGAAAAAAACCCCAAAGATCTACTGCCATGTTTTGGATGCAGCCTCCTGTTACAAACCAACAGCATGTCATGTTCTACTCCAACGGTTTGAAAATGTGCCTCTTTCCTCTCCTTCCGCGTGTGACATATTGGGAACTTAGTTCAATGTGAGTGAGCAGCATGGAGGCTGAGGAACAGGAGCCAGAAACGGATGAGTCAAAGTCAGTGAGGTGGCGATGGTTCACACTTCATTTTACCTGCGAGTCTCACAGTCTCGCAAGCCGTCCTATCTTCACGCGTGATAATGAGGCTGCACACAAGCAGTTATTAAGATACGCTAAAATAAGAGCTTTGTCAAAGCTACGGTGACTTGACAGTGAAAAAAAATTCTCGTAACACGTCAAAAAGAAGAGAAATCGTATATAAATTTCAGTTATAAAATGTTTATTAAGTTAATTGTGTAATAAAATCTCAGTACTGTACTATCACTACTGGACCTTGACTTACGTTGGAATTCCGTTCCTACGGTACAACGTCACTCAATTTTGTCGTAAGTCGGAACTCACATACTGTACATCGGTGGTCCCCAATCTTTGTCACCAACAACCGGTCGGTCGGTATTAGCTGTTACTGCGGACCGATAGTACTGCGCCATTGTTAAAGGATCATGAAATTTCAAAATAAAACATCTTTCAGAATTCTGTTAGTATCAGAGTCTGAATGACCTGTTGTTTTGAACCATTGCGAGATTATTAGCACAGGTCGGGGAACTTTGCTATTCATAAGTACCTAACGCACTCACCTATGCTAACATAGTCTAGGGTTGAGGAACTACGTTAGGGTTTACGATGTTAGGGTTGACCAGTCCGGGGACAGGAGCCAGTCTGTAGGTCTTTTGGTGCCGCAGTGGGACACAATGAAAAAATGTACTTTGGTTTTAATAATTTACTTCATCCAAATAGACCTAAAACTAAAAGAATAAATCTAAAAGATGTTTTATTTTGAAAATGTCACAATCCTTCATGATGGTATTACCAGGTCCAGAGTAATGTCTGATTCCGGCCGACTGGTTGGTTGGGGACTGCCGGTCTAAGGCACGGGCAGGCTAACTGTTCCACAAAAGATAAAGCTAGTCATGGCTACAATGCTTATAAATGTGTGATTAATTCATATGCAAACAAATTTATATGTATAGTATTTTACCACAGGCTCCTAAATGTTTATTTCTCCCTGCATATATTAAAGTACATGCATGTATTCATGCAAATACTATGTTGAAGAAATGCTTCTAGTAATGCAATTTATATGCGATGTTTTCTACAATAACGCCGCACAAACGCCTTGATCCCTTACGCAGAAAATAATACATTTATTCCACTTACAGTATGTTGATAAGGACATAAATTGGGCCGAAATATATATAAGCACATGGGGAAACAAAATGTACGATGGAAGCGTTGATCAGCCACGGCATTCAATCAGTTGAGTGATCGGGCGACACATGAGGAACTTCGCTCTAATTCACTCTAATCTGAGCATATGCTGGTCCACGCTTGGCATGAATTATTCACTGGAGTTTCCTACCTCTGGAGCAATTATGTGCTAATCTATTTCTCAACACGGCTGATTGGGTAAGAGGGTGGGATGACACAGATGCCCCCCCGACCGTATTCCCCTACCCCTGACACGCTCCCGAGGTAAATCTTGTCGAACAGATTGCATTGTTTTAGAGCTAAAACCCCACGAGCATGCGGCTCGCGCACACAAATACGCACACATACATACATAGTTGTATGTCGTAAAATGTCAAATTCCATTCCTAGGTTTTCTCATTCCACGTAGGTTGCCTTACGCTCGGCCCGAAATCAAATCAAAAACGTTTTATTTATCAACCCACAAATCGTGAGCCGCGCGCTCTGGATCACTTACGGGGACGTGTTGCATTCAAATACTTTACGATATGTAGAGGGGCCCCTCAGACAGATTTGTTTACACTCGCTAGCTGTACGCGATACATTGGATTAAGCTACATTCGCTCGTGTTCTTTTGTTTGTGTTGCAAAAGCTGCATTGTAACTTAGCGTCTCATGTCTTCCGTTGCTAACATATGCGGTCCCCTAGTGGCCCCCAGGTGCAAATGTGAAAGTTTATGGTGGCCCTGTAGGGGGTGCCGGTGGTCCAGATTTGGGCCGCGACCCTATGGTTAAGTATCACTGTCCTAGATTATGATGTTACCACTGTGTTAGCATAGGTGAGTGACATAGGTATTTACGTACAGTATGTAAGTTACGACTTAAGGTAGAAATCGAGTTACGTTGTAACAATTCCGATCTAAGTAGAGGACTGCGCAGATAAATTTGGAAAATGCTCAGAATTCCTGCCTGGATTTATTTCAATTTGATGCAAAATGTAGAGTAAAAAAAAGTGCTATTTTTCGTGATAGCATCATTCTCACAGTTTCTCTTCTCCACAGGAGGCGACCTGTCCAGACGCTAAGGGTTCATGCCGAGTGTGTGTGTATGTGTTAGATAGTGAAAGAGAGAGAGAGAGAGAGCGAGAGCAGCACCAAGGCCAAGCCAAAAGTGAGAGCACTTCACTGACATCCGGCTGGGTGACACATGGAGGGTTCTGAAAGCTGAGTTGGATGAAAGAGTGGCTGTCATAACAAGCCACTGTGGGCGCTCGTTGTTCCGTAGTCCTTAGTCATCATATGACTGAATGCTATTGCTATCGTATGAGTTTCTTATCTCAAACCTCTTCTTCTCAGTCTGTACAGCCTTTTTTTCTACTGCCTATTTATAGATTCAAAACCTAAGAACACATCCACGTATGAACTGTTATAGGTAGGGATGTCCGATAATATCGCCCGACCGATATTATCGCCCCGATATTAGCGATTATTTATGTAATATCTGTAAGAACGTTATCATTTTTTTCCACCCACTGTGAAAATCCGATAAAGTAATGCCTGGGTTTCGTCAAATATGTTTGAATTTCTTACTGCGGTTTTGGAGGAAAACTACTGCATATATCAGTATCGGTTGATATCCGAATCGTAAATTAAGTGTTTAGATAATATCGGCATATCGGATTTTGGCAAAAAAGTCAATATCGGACATCCCTAATTATAAGTCTTTTTTTATTATTTTTATTAAATGGTTCGAGAATGTGTTTGTAATAAACTGAGGTTAACACCAAAATGCTTAAAATCAACTGATTTACTGTGAAAAATACTAACGCCAAGGCCACTCTTGAAATAGTTTAGGTTATATTTAAAATAATTTGGTTGCTAGTCATCAAAACTACCAGAATGTTAACACCTTAAGGTGTTTCTTAAAATTGTCAAAAGAGGAAATTGTATTGTGCCTAGACGGGCAGAGAAGACACTTAAACCAAAGTGCTTCTTTCTTTCGTCTAATTTAAAAAGTTTGCCCAAATAAGGGCAAGAAAGTAGCGCTGAGCCCTGATCGATGTGCAAATTTTCACTTCGAAATTGAGCGGAGTCGAAGTGTAAGGTCTCACAAAATAGCAAGACTCGAGTAAAGTATGGATACACTCGTACGGTACTGTTTATCGTGTATATATATATTTGCTTTTACTTACTTTTTTGTTACAGTAACTTCTGCTTTTTGGCAATCCGGGAGTGTTCAAGCGTGGCCTTTTTTAATTTTCCTGTGACTGATTCTGCACTCGGTAGAAGTTGAGCAAAAGCGAGCGGTGACATTTCTTAGGACAAGGGTCGGCGTTTACTGATGAAATGTTTTGTGCATTAAAAGATGTTCCTCCAATGGACGTGTCACAGTTTGATGCCAAGAGCTTTTCCCAACTCCCTTATGCAGACAGTTATCTGTTATTGCGTATTAGACAGAGACTGTAAACATCCATTTGAACAGGGTCCAGTGTGTGTGCGCACGAGTGTGTGTGTGTGCTAATAAATATACAAAGAGTGTGACAGGCTGGCATATGTCTTACCCATGACAATAAAGTGTGCGCTCCCCCCTCCTCACTCTTCCTCCCTCGCTCTTTTCCTGCCTAAATAAGGGAGTTGTGAGGCGAAGGCCCCGACCAGCGAAGCCTTCTGTGGCTTTCAGCTGCTGTAGTAAATACCACTGGACGTAATGGGGAAACAGGAACTGATGCATTTTTAATTCATAACCAAAAATGCCACATGGCTGATGGATAGCTTTTCACAGCCCTCGTGCAAAGAGCAAAGGCTTGCAATTCATCATGTCTGCCCAATCATTAACTGATCGCTGGAGAAATGAACGCACACACATTGCCGTGCAGGTCGTTGTGATAAATGCGTGCTCGGAGCAGCAGCAGTTGCTTCAGGCCTGTTATCTGACACAGGCAAAAAGAAAAAAAAAAACCCCAACAACAATCCAACTCCCAATCAAAGTTTATTGCAAGGGGTGGATGTAAAAATACTTTAAAACATACGTGTCAAACATAAGGCCCGGGGGCCAAGTGCGGTCCGCCAAGCCGTTTTGTGTGGTCCGCGGGAGCTTAAAAAGCATTTAATAAAGTTAATGCAGCAGAGTTTCTTGACCTAGGAAATTAAACGTTTTTTAATTACTAATTATTAATTATTTAAAATATTATCTTGAATGAAGTAAATTAGTAAAAATTAAGCACATTTTTTAACCATGTCCCACTGCAGCCCGGTACCAAATGACCAATGGACCGGTACTGGTCCACGGACCGGGTGCTGGGGACCCCAGTTACAACCGGCCCTTCAAGTGGAACTGTATTGCTGATGTGGCCCCTGCTTTAGAACATACGCGTCAAACATAAGGCCCGGGGGCCAAATGTGGCCCGCCAAGCCGTTTTGTGTGGTCCGCGGGAGCTTAAAAAGCATTTAATAAAGTCAATGCAGCAGAGTTTCTTGACCTAGGAAATTAAACGTTTTTTAATTACTAATTATTAATTATTTAAAATATTATCTTGAATGAAGTAAATTAGTAAAAATTGAGCACATTTTTTCACTGTGTCCCACTGCGGCCCGGTACCAAATGACCTATGGACTGCTACTGGTCCGCGGACCGGTGGTTGGAAACCCCTGAGGGGAACTGTATTGCTGAAGTGGCCCCCTCGTGAAAATGAGTCCGACACCCCTGCTTTAGAAGGACTCTGAAGAAACTAAACAGGCCCCTAAGACAGATTTGTTTACATTCGCTAGCTGTACGCGATACATTGGATTAAGCTACATTCATTCGCGTTCTTTTGTTTATCTTGCAAAAGCTGCATTGTAACTTAGCGTCTCATGTCTTCCGTTGCTAACATACACAGTCCCCTAGTGACCCCCAGGTGCAAATCCGAAGGTTTTTGGTGGCCTGGTAGGTGGTGCCGGCGGTCCAGATTTGGGCCGCGACCCTACGGTTAAGTATCACTGTCCTATATTATGATGTTACCACTGTGTTAGCATAGGTGAGTGACATTGGTATTTACGTACAGTTTTTTAGAAGGACTCTGAAGAAACTAAACAGGAGTTTAGAGCAGGCTGTGGGGAGGCCTTCCTTCGAGAGGTAAAAAAAAAAAGGAGTCAAAATAAACATGAAGCAAGGACGACACAAACATAGTCATAGTTTGTTTCAAGGTTTCGTTGGATTCCGCGGACTTGATGATGAGTAGGTGAGGTGGCAAAATAGGAGAAAGCAGGAGAACAGATGTCGCCAGATGTTGCCGACCGAGCAAATGTCAATACTTTAGGAACGCGAAAGGAATACAAACCAATAGGAGCGGAGCAAGGGTCACAGAGGTGGATTAGAGACTGAGAGACAGAAGATGGATGGATGGATAGATAGATAGATAGGTGGATGGATGGATGGATGGATGGATGGATGGATGGATGGATGGATGGATGGATGGATGGATGGATGGATGGATGGATGGATGGATGGATGGATAGATAGATGGATGGATGGATGGATGTATGGATGGATGGATGGATGGATGGATGGATGGATAGATAGATAGATAGATAGATAGATAGATAGATAGATAGATAGATAGATAGATAGATAGATAGATGGATAGATAGATGGATAGATAGATAGA
>NC_024309.1:1732859-1735668 GCF_000523025.1 Cynoglossus semilaevis | reverse complement strand
TGTCATGTCTGTCTGTTTCTGTGTTTTCCTGTGTTCTTTGTGGGGTAATCATGGGATCACACTCACCTGTTGTTAATTAGCTTCACTTGTGTCACCTGGTGTTCCCTGTGTATATATACCCCTCTCCCTCACTCTGTCAGGGTTGGATCATTGTGATTGTGATAGTGTGTGACTCTGGTAGATCTTCGTGTTCGTGAGTTTCCTACTCTGTATTTCCTCGTGTTCCCGTGTTTCCTTGTGTTCCGAAGAGCATTCCATGCCTGCCTGTTCTCCGTGTTTTGTTCATTTGGACTTTGTAAATAAAACTTCCTGCACCAGAAAGAGTAGATAGATAGATAGATAGATAGATAGATAGATAGATAGAAATCCCTCTAGAGTTCCATTCAGGAAATTAAGGAATGATACAACCAGAGATTATAATCAATATTGATAAAAATATATAATATTTATTCTGTTATGATTCATATATATATTATATATATTATATTAAAATGTATTGATCCCACACTAGGACATTTCCAACTCCTCCCAAGACCCAATAATACAATCTAATCTGAGATTACGTTTTATAGGAGATGGTAGTTGCAGAGTGTGTTTGATGCATACTGTGAAACTGTGGCGTGTAGAGAATGTAGAGTGTTGAAGGAACTTAGAAACGGAGGAGGCCAGGCAGACAACTTCACCAGCAGCAGGGTGATCGGTTTGAAGTCAGGTCAGAATAAGGAGGTCACGGAACGCCAGTGGTGGGATGATGAACTACAGGTCAGCTTTGAAAGAAGGGAGTGAAGAAAGAAGAAGTGGGATAGTCAGTGAAAGCAGGGAACTAATGAGTTGTAAGGATAGAAAAAAAAGGATTTGTAGTGGTGTGGTAAACAAAAAAAAACAGAGTTTAGAAAGACATTCAGCAGGTAAAGTCAGTAAAGGTAACACTGTCAAGATGTATGAACGTATGAATCGTACAGACGGTATCAGGGTAATCACATAAAATACGGCAAAAACCTATCGGGAAATCGTCAAGAACAGACACTGACGATACTAAACTGTGCTCCTTTATTGTGACTTCATTCGAGCGGCGGTGTATTTAATTTCAAATGCATTTGGCCAGGTCTATCGCTCACGTGCGTTTCTTCGTTATACAATTTCCGGGAGATCGTGAAGGCATCATGGCCTGTTTGACGGAAGGAGGGGAACCCCGACGGTCTGACGTAGCTGAGCAGTCTGAGTGCTGGTGAATCCCCATCCATGACATCCCGATACACAACAAAGCAGCAGCAGCAGCACCAGCAGAACACGGTATCTTCTCTGGAAGGAGTGGTGAGATTAAAATTCAGTGTAAAGAGACGCGCTCATGTTCATGAATCTTCTTCTGCTATTCTGCTCATGGTAGAACAATAGAGGGTGAAAATAAGTGTTCTGTACGCGCGCGCGTGCGCGAGTTACCTTTAAAAAACATTAGTCCTAGTCGGAACCAGGAGTTCTTTTGGAATTTTTACATAACCTTAGTTCAGTGAAAGTTGTCAATGTTCGAGGGGAAATTATTTGCTTTGGTTGAGGTGAGTTTGTTTGTGCGTATGCGTGTACAGGTGTGCGCGTGCGCGTGCCGGCGAGGACACAACCGTTAGGTTAATTAGCAAAATTATCCACAACCGCGTCGACGAGGTGCTCAAATAAAGCTCCGAGTTTGTTTCTTTTTCTTTTCATGGAATTTATAATTTATTTTAATTGTATCTTAAAATAAACAAACGAAGGTTAATTTTTTCTTTTTTTTTTTTTGGTATTTTGGGCCCCACTACTAGATTAAAGTACAACCTGTGCCGACCGTAAATCAACAATTTAAGTCGTGAACAGTCGAAGTGCCATTTTTGGTCAAAAAAATTCAACGAAATCTTTTAATTAGAATTTGAAGTTAAATCCGGGAGGTTTTTAGTGACGTAATTGACGTATGAAACAGGTATGTATAGATTTTTAAACAAATGTAAACAAAAATAAATCCCATTAAAATGCCTTTTTTTAAGAGAAATATTATCTGGACCATAACCCGGTTTTTGACTATTTGAAGGAGTCGGGGAAGGGGGGAGGTGGTGGGTTGTGGGGGTGGGTGGGGGGGGGGGGGGGGGGGTATTGTCCAGAGCGCATCCTCATTCATGAATGCAAAAAGTGTGTGATGAGCAAAGGGTTAACCAGGCGCAGCTAGACGCCGGTGGAGCTGAAGTCATCTGTTAGAGCGCACAGTCGGGGGTGGGGGGGAGAGAGACACCGAGAACACCTTCTCCCTCTTTCTCTCTCTCTCTCTCTCTCTCTCTCACACTCATACACACCAAGGACGTCTGAGGCTGCTCGTCTACTCTCTCCCACTTATCCTTGTTCTGCGTGTTTTTTGTTTTGTTTTTTTATTTGTTTTTGTTTTTTTCCCCCACCATTATCCCATAGTAAAACACGCGGAGCTCCACAGTGCACGGAGAAGAAGAGGAGGAGGAAGAGGAGGAGGTGGAATGAGAAACACGTAAAAACAAAGACGCGCAGCCTGGCGGTCCAACTATGGCTCCAACAACGCTGGCCCGGTCCGCCTCAGCGGTGCGGGCTGTAGTGCAGGATGATAAGGGCTGCTGCGCGCCACTGAGTGTGTGAGCAGAAGGAAATCCAAGCTGACCGACGGTCCTCCCCTCTGGGAATAAGACAAAGATCCTATCGCACCTTTTGCGACTGCTGTTGGAGACCACGCTCAACTCCGCGGCTGCCACAGAACCCCCCTGGACAGACCACCGACGAGCGAGCGAGCACCAAGCGGCTGTCCCTGTCTCAAGCCACT
>NC_024309.1:1731018-1732392 GCF_000523025.1 Cynoglossus semilaevis | reverse complement strand
GCTGAGATTTAATTTTTCTGAATCAGAATCAATAATGAAAACCATTAGGGTCAGTAATGCTGATTGGTGCCCCTCTGACCCCTGGTGTTTTCCCAGTGGACGTGCACAGACCCCTCAGATCCCACCCACCCAAGTGTTGTCCTATAACCTCTCCTTCGAGATTGTCTTAAAAAAAATACTTATATATTATTATTATTATTTTATTTGAATTATGTTATAATATTGCATAACAAAATACATCCAAACCATATTTGAGCTGTCATTTTCTTGTTTTATCTATTAATTACAGCACCGTAAAATTGCCGATTTTTAAGGGTCTGTTAAAGATTGTATGTGTTGGGGAGGGGCGGGGGGGTAGCTATTAGAGGAAACACTGTTTATTACGCACTTTTTGTAGAAGACCAGCCCTTTTAATTAGGCACCTGCCCTTCAGGATGCCTCTTCACGCCCCCTATTGTCCCCAGTGATACGGGACAAAAAAAAAAAGGTCTCCACGAAACGAGTTCCCACTGCCCTCCGTACGTACTTCAGTGGAGGGTTCTTGCTGATTAGCGGTTCCTGAGTATGTTCCAGTTCCTTACGGTCAGCGTCATATTGTGTCCGCTGCTGACTGGAGGAAATTCATGGGCTAACGCAGGCATGGGCAAACTAAGGCCCGGGGGCCGTATGCGGCCCGTTCAGCTTTTTAATCTGGCCCGCCAAGCTTTCTCAAATGATATAATTTATTTATATTATCATTATACTTCTATTGCCTGCCATACCCACATTTCCCCAATAGATGGCGTAGAAAATGATAAAAGCATTTTAGCATTTTAGCCTTTATGCATGACTTTTACATGTCCCTGTTCAATTTTAGGACAATTGTGGCCCGCGAGTCAAAAAGTTTGCCCACACCTGGGCTAACGTGTCACACCGACAGTAGGCGCTTTCAGGACCGGGCGATTCTCCTATTGTTTATGGGTAAAAATGCAAGGGGTAATGTATTTCTCTAAGGCAATAATGGCATTTTATTTGTCCAGAACGTACTGTATATTAAATGACCAAATACTGGTGTATACAGTATTTGGTCATTTAATATACAGTACGTTCTGTGTACATCATCAACATACATCAGATATGACACAGTAGCTAAAAAGAGCGCTCAGATTCCTCTCAGGTTGGATGACACGTGATTTATTGGCAGTCATACTTTGGCTGTTTGACATTCAAAAGACAATAACGGTAAATGTAAATGCAGGTTATTGTTTGGTTACCGTAACGCATCTGATTGGAAATGATTAGGATTCTCGAAATTAAGTTCTCAGTCTTCTATCGAACACATGCCCTCTTTTGAAAAAAAAAAAAAAAAAAAACTCGCGAAAAACATCTCCACAC